>NC_139959.1:33174492-33176992 GCF_963454915.1 Gymnoscopelus microlampas | reverse complement strand
AGAGAGAGAGAGAGACATACAGAGAGAGATACAGAGAGAGAGACAGAGAGACATACAGAGAGAGAGAGAGAGAGACATACAGAGAGAGATTTAATGGTCATGGGTATTCAACAGGGGGTCCGCGGTCCTCAGAGTCATTGCAGGGGGACCGTTTAATTGTGATTTTTTTTTTAATGTATTAATAAATATGTCTGAGAATATCCAAACTTTTTTTTTAATGAGAATGGAGGGAAGCTGAGAGGGATTGCATCATTCACACATCTGGCCTGAAATAGTTTCTGAGCTCAACAAAACTTGATAAATCTACATGCAACACGACGAGAATAGACTTCCTAAAACATAAAAAAGGGTCAGAAGTTGGAGGTGACCGAGGCCTATTATAGTTTAATATGCAAAACTATTTCACACAATATTATGTAGTAGGGGGGTCCACCTAAGGGGGTCCTGAAAAGCGTCGAAGACCCCCATGGTCTTAAGTTCACGATAATTAAGGGAGAGATCACACAGGTTTCATTCATAAAGTCGAGGAGCAGAAGCACTTAATCACAGAGAAAACAGACGTTCCATGAGGTGACTGCTAATCTGACTGAAACGTGACCTCCCAGGCAGAAATTACTCACGACTGAGGCTAACTATAGGATGCTGGGAAGGGGGAATAACTGGCATGGATTTCTAGGATGTTTATCCTAGGATGTGATCCTCAATCTCTCAACATTATGGGTGTATTGTCCAGGAATTTAACCGCCATGACTTTGGCTGGTGTCCCCCCCCCCCCCCCCCGTTTTGATAATACTTTTTAATAATAATCGGCCAAGTCATATACATACAGCTATTAGTCACGAGTCTCATACTTATTAAGTACTTTCCTTTAATGTAAACATTGAAACTATATCGTCTGTTCTCCCTTATAGGTCAAATCGTTTCTCATTCTAAAGGGATAATCTTTCAACGGCATTATCTCATTATTGCCAGATTGTGCGATAAAACAGTCCATTCTTTATTTATGATATATATGTGAGATTTGCGGTAGACATGCATGGTGTAGCAGAGTGGGGGTAATAAATATTCCCCAGACAATAGGACGGAGACCCTGTCTGTGTGTGTTGATGGTGACTGATGTCGGGATCACAGCGTTTAGCAACACCACAGGAATGACTGCGTGACTCACACTTTACTGTACAGGCAACACACTGCTCTGTTCCCACAGGTTGTAGCTTACAGTACCGTGTCCTCCTGACTGACACTGTTTCTGATGTGCTTTTATAGAGGGAATGCTGACTTTACTGTACTCATATTTGTATGTAGTCAGATAACTATATGTTATGTGCGCTCGCGAGTGCTGCTGCTGTGTGTGTGTGTGTGTGTGTGTGTGTGTGTGTGTGTGTGTGTGTGTGTGTGTGTGTGTGTGTGTGTGTGTGTGTGTGTGTGTGTGTGTGTGTGTGTGTGTGTGTGTGTGTACGTGCGTGAGTGCGCGCATCCGTGTGTGTGTGTGCGCATCCGTGTGTGTGTGTGTGCGTCCGTGTGTGTGTGCGTGCGTCCGTCCGTGTGTGTGCGTGCGTGCGTCCGTGTGTGTGTGTGCGGGCGTCCGTCCGTGTGTGTGCGTGCGTCCGTGTGCGTCCGTGTGTGTGTGTGTGTGTGTGTGTGTGTGTGTGTGTGTGTGTGCACACCTGTGCGTGTGTGTGCGCGCGCGTGTGTGTGTGTGAGTGTGTGTGTGCATTCCAAGCACTTGGAATTGTAGGAGTTGAGGTATTACAATTTGTTTGACTCGGTTCCACAGATAAATATTGTGAAAATAGCAGATCTACAAGCACACAACGCCTCGCAAAAGGTCTTACATTGTCACTTCACTGTCGTCTGGGGACCGCCCTGGGGGTCCAGACCCACAGGTTGAGAACCACTGGTCTATAAGGTCTGGTCTGACTGTCAGCACTTGGACCAAGCATGATGTATGAGCTATCAATGAACAATGAACAATCTATCAACAGTACAGTAGTAACATTAGTAGTACATTTGTACAGTCAATCTACAGTAGGGGTGCAACATAGTTATTCAAACTAGTCCATGAAATCAGTTATAAAAAGTAAATGATCTTAATAAGGTAATTTATGTTTTTTATTGGACTTTGACATTTTTTTGTCCGTTTTTTTTTTGTTTAGTCAGGATAGTATATTAGAAAGAATCAATTAGAATTGTATTGTGTCAATTTATATTTTCTTTTAATACAAAAAACCTGCTTCTCAGTTATAAAATCAATAAAAAAAAGCTAATAATAGAATAAACGCTAATAAAGTCATTCATAATTGAAGATGGATGGATGGATAATTGCAGCCCTAATCGACTGTGGATAAATAAGGAATATACAATCTATTAAACAATGACTTTTTAGATGGTTTCAATTCTCAGTGCTTACTAATGGGATTCTCTTTTGGTCAATTACTTGTTAAAAATGTAACCGCAACACAACACATTAATTTATCTTTTGAACGGCCTTAACACAAAC
>NC_139959.1:33149492-33171992 GCF_963454915.1 Gymnoscopelus microlampas | reverse complement strand
ACTATAGGGTTCGCATTACGCTTATGTGCATCCCCTACCGATAGCATTGATACCGCTGATACCTACGGGAGTGTTTCTTTTCATCAGGTGGTTTTAAGGACAGTGGTTCTCCAAACTTTTTTTCATGTCAAGGACCCCCCAAAATGATATGTATTTGGCCGCGGACCCCCCATCTCAAAATATGTTGTTCCAGGGACAACGGAGCAAAGATTTGAGTTACAAATGTTCACTTTAAAAAATGTATACATATTCAAAGGTTTGCACACATTTTCACGATTTTTCAAAAATAGCAGATACACAAGCTCATAGCGCGGCACTCGGTGCCGCGCTATGAGCTTGTATATCTGCTATTTTTGAATAGCCAAAGTATAAAAGGTTAAAGTGGTTAAAGTTATTGTGATGCTATATTAACACATTTGGCTGGGGACCCCCTGGAATTCCCCCAACGACCCCACTTTGAGAGCCAATGGTTTGATATTCGCAGCCCCGTGAACGAAATGTGACAAATATCTTCAACGCAGGATTCAAGGTTCAGGAAAACGTACCGGTGATCGGGTTCATTTGGGGACCCATGCAGGAACACGGCTTCTTTTGAATCCACACCTTAGTGTAAGACGTTCTCTCCTCTACCTCAACAATTATTGTTGAGGTTGCTCTTGAGCCAGGCACTCCTCCATCCACCCTATACAGTATGCGTTGTTGACCGGGGTCCCCCAGGGGTCTATACCAGGCCCCCTCCTTTTTCCCCGCATCTAAACCAAATGTCCTTGCTTAAAGGAGTAGTTCATCCAAAAAATAACAAATTGAAGCATTGAATTCATGGAGATGTGTTTGTTTTTGTTGCATTCCTAAGCCAATAATTTCATTACCAGCGGAAAGATGCTAATGTATCCGGTAGGAGACACAAAGTAGTCTCGTTGTGTCTCACCCGGTCAAAATGATTGGTTTAGGAATGCGTCAAAAACTAAAAACATCTCCATGATTTATTTTAGAGGCTTCATGGGGTGTGTAATTGATAGAAAACAAGTCATTTATTTGGATGAACTACTCCTTTAACCAAAAAATATCACTTACCCTACCCTAAGATTTTGCTATTGAATGCTCATACAAAAGGTCTCCAAAAGTCTCTAATCCAAAATAACAAGTGGCATGTGTAGACACTTACAAAACGACAGACTGTATACCACCAGTGCTGACACATTAAAAAATACGCATCTGGATGGTCTTTGGAAAACCAGAGTTTTCTTCATTAAGAGTTTGTTAAATTGTATTTACCTGCTATAGCAGAAAGCTGGGAGGATACCCAGGAGAATAAGTGTCAGTCAAGGCTACAGAGCTGGGGAAACAATCTGTCAGTGTGTGTGTGTGTGTGTGTGTGTGTGTGTGTGTGTGTGTGTGTGTGTGTGTGTGTGTGTGTGTGTGTGTGTGTGTGCGAGTGTGCGCGTGCGCACGTTTGTGTGTGTGTGTGTACGTACAGTATGTGTACGTGTGGGTTTGTGTTTGTGCCACATTTGTTTGTGTGCATGCACACAGCTGGATTTGTTTGTATCTCTGCATCTTTGTGTGTGTATGCATGTACATGCATGTCTGCACCCGCGAGCGTGTGTGCGCGCGCGCGCGTGTGTGTGAGCGTGAGTGTTGGTAAAACAATCCGTCAATGTTTTGACAGCGGTGTCACACGCCGTGGATCGGTCTCTGGGGGGATCCAGCGATGAGAAGTACTGATTACCCTCTCACACATTATTCCTAGATTTAACCCGAGCATCCGTGACGCACCACACGGATGACTTGATTTGTTTTTTTGGGAGCAGGTGCACAGGGTCGTGCGGGGCACGGAGGAAAAAAAAGTTTTCAAGGTGACACCCAGGCACAGCGGGGTGTACCAATGAATTCCTTTGCCATCTGTCTATCATTAAGATCGTCTGTTTTGGGAGACGTCGGTGTCACTGTGCAGAGTATACGCTGAGGAAAACAGTTCATCAAACATCTTCCCCGTTAAGGTTGAGGGAGACAGATGACTGGTAAAAAAAAAAAAAGTGTTGTCTCTCGAGTTAGTTGCATGCTGGGATGCTTTGATTATGCATGTGTTGATAGACGAGGTCAGGTGTGGAGCTATGGTATGCAAATACCTATTGTTAGTTTTTTTTCACGTGATAGTGTTCCTGGTTCATGCACAAATGCGAAATGCACACTTAAATGCATGCATGACTGTAAGTGACACACCTGCAGATGGTTGCATATAAATAATGCCGGCAAACAGTGGTGGAAAAAGTACTCAAATTCTTTACTTATAAGTAAAAGTACCAATACTGAAATATAAAAAATATTCTGTTACAAGTAAAAGTCCAGAATTCAAAATTGAGCTTGAGTAAAAGTACAAAAGTATTGGCATCAAAATGTACTTAAAGTACCAAAAGTAAAAGTACTAAATATTTGATAATAGCAGATCTACAAGTTCACAACGCGTCGCATCGCGACGCGTTGTGAACTTGTAGATTCAAATAGCCTATGTATAAAATAAAGCTAAAGTGGTCAATGTGTGTTTCATAATACAATGACTTATATCTGAAAAGTAACTAGTAACTAAAGTTTTCAAATAATTGTAGTGGAGTAAAAGTACAATATTTGCCTCTGAGATGTAGTGGAGTAGAAGTAAAAGTATTGGAAATTGGAAATAATTGGTACAGTACAAATACCTCAAAATTGTACTTAAGTAAATGTGCTTAGTTACTTTCCACCACTGCTGGCAAACAAGGTAAATATTATTATACAGAATCCCAGTTCCCAACACTAGCAAGTTTCAACCAATGACAGCTGCGATGAACACGGCACTAAACTTGATTGAACACTTCATTAACAGTTTGCAAAGACAAGCACAGGAAAGTACAGTTCAATACAAGGTCTGAGGATTTTAAACCCAAGAAAGCACTATGGCGTGTTTCCATTGGGGTCCCTTGTAGGCCTACTCAATTCATCAAAAAACTCACTTTGGAAAGATGCAAAGCCTATACAATGCATCCAGTTTCATACCTGGATGCTGAGATGCACTATACAAATACAGCCTTCTACTACTGACAACAGAGCAGATTCACCGGGGCGATTAGCCACCCAAGTGTCCCTGTTCTGATCATTTTGCAAAAACAGGCAACATATTTGCCTAAAACAGAAGATCTACAACGTGTTGAGTTATAGGTCGGCTTTTTTTAAAATAAAACGTTTTTTTTTTTGTTAAAAGGTTAAAGCACTTTATTCTGATAGTAATCATTGCTATGTGTGTTTGTTCAGTCACAGAGGTCTCCATGTCTCCCCAGCTCTTTAATAAACAGGAAATACATTTTCAGGTAGTTGACACAATTTCAACCAATCCGGAGAGAGTATCCGTTTATCAGCTTCATTTATTTTATAGTGCTCCAGTTCCAATTTTGTTCTGCTTATTTCTTTGTGTCGTCACTTCCAATTTCTCATTCTTCCAATTTCTCATTCTCTTGATTGGATAAATCAAGTGGTATCCCGACCTGAAAATGCATTTTTCTGTTTAACAAAGAGCTGGAGAGACATGGGAGACTCCAGTTACTGAACAAACACTCTATAGCAATGGGTACTATCAGAATATAGAGCTATTTAACACTTATTTTAACCAAAGAAAATCACTTACCCTAGGTTTAAATAAATGGATCTTTGATCACATATACAGTACAGTATGAAACACAGAAAACACACAGCGGCCTATAAACTGCTCAAACCGGCTGTTAGTAGCGGCCAGGTGTCCTGTTTGGATTCTGTCTACCATTCCATTAGCCAAGTCATGGAGGTTTTGAATATGTCAAAAATCCAATAAGCCCATTAAACCACATTGACATATGACAGTTAATTCTGTTGCCGTATGTCACTGCGGACAATATATTGGTTAACTGCTTCCTGCGACAGATGCTACTTTGAGGCTAATCAGCAGTAATTGATGGCGCAATTGGGTTAGCGTGGCCTTGCTCTGGCCAACGTCTCTTGCCCACCAAACTGTCAGAGAGGGACAGTCGGGGCGAGCGGAGCGGACATGCACGGAACACTCACGCTGGGCTTTTCAATCCCTTCCCAAAAATGTTCCTGGACCAAATGACACGAAGGACCAGCCAGGCCACCTTGTGCCCGACAATACGACCGTCATTTCAGGACGTGCGGTCATTTTAATTCATTAAGACCTGTGGCCGATTCTACAAATGTCTTCTAAATCGAACAGGTTTCTGAAAAACGTACAGTATATGTATCCATATCAGAGGATTCTCAAACTTTTTCATGTCAAGGACCCCCAAAATGATATGTATTTGGCCGCCAACCCCCATATCAAAATATTTAGTTCCAGGGACCCCCCAGAAGCAAAGATTTGAGTTGCGAATGTTCGCTTTAAAAATATATATATATTCAAAGATTTGCACACATTTTCATGATTTTTCAAAAACAGCAGATCTACGGACTCATAGCGCGGCACTCGGTGCCGCGCTATGAGCTTGTAGATCTGCTGTTTTTGAGTAGCCCAAAGAAATCAAAAAATGACACAGATGCGTTCCAGGTCTTAATGGGCTAAACCACTTAAATCCTATTTACTTTGTTGACCGAAGCTCCCCAGGGCTCTATACTAGAGCCCTCTCCCGTTTTCCCCTCGACACTAAATGTCTTATCTAAACGTTCACCCCCAGAATCGGGACGTCAAGGTTCATATGGTAATTATTTATTGTGTGGCTTGTGTTTACCAGTCAGCCAGTCCCTTTCCTTTATCTTTAACATGACTTCATTCTCCCCCCCGTGCGCTCTTTGCCAAGAAACACTTGAAGGATCTGAAGGATAAAAATAAAATGAATTGGCACTGTGAGACGCGCTGAGGTAATGTTATACCGATATTCATATGAAAATATTGTACCGATACAGACGCAGGAACGAGAAGTGACACATAAACATCAACATCATGCACAATAACCCGAACACAAACACATGCGCACGCCAGCGGTGGAAAGTAACTAAGTACATGTACTCAAGTATCGTACTTAAGTACAGTTTCGAGGTATTTGTACATTACTTGAGTATTTCCAAATTCCAATACTTTTACTTCTGCTCCACTACATCTCAGAGGCAAATGTTGTACTTTTTCACCACTGCAATTGTTTGAAAACTTTAGTTACAAGTCACTTTGCAGTTCATTATTATATTATAAACCATAGTTTAACCACTTTAGGTCTATTTTATACATAGGCTATTTGAAAATAGCCGATCTGTGAGCTTGTAGATCTGCTATTTTCAAACATTTTAGTACTTTTACTTTTGGTACTTTAAGTACATTTCGATGCCAATACTTTTGTACTTTTACTCAAGTAACATTTTGAACACGGGCCCTTTACATGTAACAGAGTCATTTTTTATATTGTGGTATTGTTACTTTAAGTAAGATATCTGAGTACTTGTTTCCACCACTGGCGCACACGCACTCACACACGCATACACAAACGGATAACAAAACACAACCGAGTCATGACACGGGTGTGAATGGATCATCTCTAAATCAGGACATGAAGAACTACTGTAATCATCAGCCTATAGCAGAACATTTCTAACACCCCGGCCCATCGTATTCCTGGAATGGCCTTTGGACTTTGACTTGAGTCGGGTTGAATTAAACACCATTGCCCCGCATAATACATTTATGATACTGGGGCAAACATTCTCAAATGGGGTTTATAGTGTGCGTGCGTGTGTGTGTGCGTGTGTGTGTGTGTGTGTGTGTGTGTGTGTGCGTGCGTGCATGTGTGTGTGTGTGTGTGTGTGTGTGTGTGTGTGTGTGTGTGTGTGTGTGTGTGTGTGTGTGTGTGTGTGTGTGTGTGTGTGTGTGTGTGTGTGTGTGTGTCCAAGCAATTCTATACCACCCCACTAGAAAAATAATCGCCTTCAGTTGCCGTAAGCTCCGGAGTGATTCATAATTGTGTGCTCTCATCTCATATCGCAGTGGCTGACACACACACACACACACACACACACACACACACACACACACACACACACACACACACACACACGCGCGCACCGAACGTCGCCTCCTAGCAGATTGTTTGATGAGGCATTTAATGGTATAGTTGCATCTGGCTGCGATGTGTGTGTGTGTGTGTGTGTGTGTGTGTGTGTGTGTGTGTGTGTGTGTGTGTGTGTGTGTGTGTGTGTGTGTGTGTGTGTGTGTGTGTGTGTGTCTGTGTCTGTGTCTGTGTGTGTGTCTGTGTCTGTGTCTGTGTCTGTATGTGTGTGTGTGTGTGTGTGTGCGTGTGCGTGTGCGTGTGTGCGTGAGTGTGAGAGTGTGAGCATGCGCTCTTGTCTACGTCCCGCGTGTTGTTGCCGAGGAAGAGAGTCCTCTCTCTAGCAGCAGCACCTGTGATGGCTGCATTGGAGTTAATCCGGTTAGAGTCCCGGGCCTCGTTTCGGCTTGCTGAGCCGTTTGGGGCTCTGCAGCTCGGGCGAAGCCCCTGCGAGCCCCCGAGGGCCTTTTTCCCTCCAAGCCCAACGCCTCGGCTTAAGCGCGGCGCGGTAAGGAGATGAGGCCGGGGTGCATGCTCGGCGCTCGTTACAGAAATTAGACGGATCAGGGAGTAAACATACCCAGCTTTTTTTTTGTATATATATATATATATATATATATGATCCCCAGCTCAGGGCTCAGACAGTTAGCGAGGGATAGATGGAGGGGAGAGGGGGAGGGGGGGGGGGGGGGGGTGGGGGGGGTATTCCTTCCTCTAATTACTTCACGGGTCACTGCTCCTGCGGGCTCGTGTCAAAAATCCAACACATTAAGGATGTCGAGGAGAGCACCGGTGAATGGAAGAGATAGAGGAGAGAGAGAGAGAGAGAGAGAGAGAGAGAGAGAGAGAGAGAGAGAGAGAGAGAGGAGGAGGCGGAGATATAGAGGGAGAAAGCATGTGGAAGATGGAGTAGAGAGAGAGAGTCACAGAAGAAGAATATATCCAGTGGTGGAAAAAGTACTCAAATGTTTTACTTAAGTAAAAGTATCAATACTGCAATGTAGAAGTACTCTGTTACAACTAAAAGTCTGGAATAAAAAAAAATACTTGAGTAAAAGTACAAAAGTATTGGTATCAAAATGTATTTACAGTACCAAAAGTAAAAGTACTAAAATGTTTGAAAATAGCCGATCTGCAAGCTCACAACGCGTCGCGATGCGACGCGTTGTGAGCTTGTAGATCGGCTATTTTCAAATAGCCTATGTATAAAAAAAGGGCTAAAGTGTTTAATGTATGTTTTATAATGTAATAATTTATACCTGCAAAGAAAATAAATAGTAAATAAAGTTCTCAAATAATTGTAGTGGAGTAAAAGTACAATATTTGCCTCTGAGATGTAGTGGAGTAGAAGTACAGATACAGTTTTTTTAATGCTCCAGTAAAGTAAAAACACCTCAAATTTGTACTCAAGTACAGTACTTGAGTAAATGTACTTAGTTACTTTACACCACTGAATATATCTCTGCTGTCGCAGCAACCAGCTAACTCCAAAATGTTCATTTTTCAGGAAATGACAAAAACAAAACAAAAAGTGGAGTTAGGAGGTTTTGTTCATCATTGATAAGAACAGCTGAATGGACCTCCAAGCTCACAATGAGGTTGGAGGTCAAAAGGGGGTGGAGCCTGGAGTCAGCAAAACCAGCTAACTCCACCCCCCTTTGGTGGAGTTAGCTGGTTTAGCAGAACGTTTGAGGATCCAATGGAGTTAGCTGCTTTTTTCAGAAGCGCTTTTTAATACTTTTCATTGGTACAAAATATTTTTTACCAACACACAGACGTAAAAGGGTGTTCAATAGAACTGATTTATGGGGAAAAAACGCAAAAGCATTGGCTGGTTTCTGCCCGACAACAACGAAAAAGTCAGCCCATGCCAGGAAGGCGGTAGCGTTTATACCTGAGATGAGACAGAGGAATGGAAGGAGAGAGCGAGGAGGGGGGTAGAAAAGATGAGCGGAAGCAAGGGAGAGATAGGAGGGTTGAAAGTGATGGAGGGTGGAGGGGGGGTGGCGTAACACGTTGTCAGCGAGTGGAGGAAAGTAGTGGTGGTGATGACACGTTGGTTTTTGGAGTGTGCGGCTGACCTGGGATGGCCTTGCGTCTATAAGCTCAAAGCCCCTTCAACGTGCCCACTGGCTTACCGGTGGGTAAACCACTGACACCCGGTTCAAACCGCTGTCAGACTGGCACTGCATGCTGGGAGTTCACGCTATCCACATTTTAACCCTTTTAGACCGGGAACGCATCTGTGATTTTTTTTTCTTTTTTCAAAAATAGCAGATATGCAAGCTCATAGCGTGGCACTGAGTGCTGCGCTATGTAATTGTATATCTGCTATTTTTTGAAAAAAGAAAATCTTTGAATATATATGTTTTTTAAAACAATTGTTTTTAACTCAAATCTTTGATTCTGGGGGATTATACAAATTCTAAATCCTAACAGTAAAAAAAAAAAAAAAAAAAACGATGTTGCTATAATATCAGTGGTTCTCAAACTTTTTCATCTCAAGGACCACCCAAAATTATATGTATTTGGCCGCGGACCCCCATCTCAAAATATTTTGTTCCAGGGACCCCCAGAAGCAAAGATTTGAGTTTAAAATGTTCGCTTTAAAAAATATATATATTCAAAGATTTGCACACATTTTCACAATAAAAAGAAAAAAAAAAGATTTGAGTTTAAAGTGTTCGCTTTAAAAATATATAAATGTTCGCTTTAAAAATATATAAATGTTCGCTTTAAAAATATATAAATGTTCGCTTTAAAAAAACATATATTCAAAGATTTGCACACATTTTCACGATTTAAAACAAAAGTAGCAGATCTATGAGCTTGTAAATATGCTATTTTTTTATAGCCCAAAGAAATAAAAAAAATGACACCGATGCTTTCCCGGATTTAATGGGTTAAGCAAGGGTGATAGAACTGATCGTCTGTGCCAGAGCTGTTCAAATACATTTTGTGTGACAGAGTATAAGGACAGCTCGGTAAATACTTTGCTGTATTATCTCATTGTGGGTTTCACTGAGTTTCAACCACACAATCTCCCGGATAGGAAGTTGTGACTTCATAAGACAAACCAGCTACAGACAAATTTGAACTACTCAAAAACGATCATCTTAGAAGGCAAAAGCACATCTTATTGTTTTGATATGATTGTACAGATATTTCAGTGCCAAATAAACTCAAAAGCATCTGGATATACCACAACCGCGGTATGCCAGCCCGTCCTGTTCACTTGGCAGCAGTTGTGGAAGAAGTACTCGGATATTTTAAAGTATCAATACTGCAATATAGAAATACTATGTCACAAGTAAAAGTCTGGAATTAAAAATGTACTTGAGTAAAAGTACAAAAGTATTGTCATCAGAATGTAGTTAAAGTACCAAAAGTAAAAGTACTCAGTATGCAGTCCCATTTCAAGTTTTCAAATGTTTAAAAATCTTTTGAAAATAGCAGATCTACAAGCTCACAATGCGTCGCATCGCGACGCATTGTGAGCTTGTAGATCGGCTATTTTCAAATGGCCCGAAATGTATATAGGGTTGAAGTGGTTAATGTATGTTTTGTAATAATAATCAAAATCTATGAAGTAACAAGTGACTAAAGTTTTCATATAATTGTAGTGGAGTAAAAGTACAATATTTGCCTCTGAGTTGTGAGAAGTGGAGTAGAAGTACAAGTATTGGAAATTGGAAATACTCAAGTAAAGTACAAATACCTCTAAAAAATACAGTACTTCAGTACATGTACTTAGTTACTTTCCACCACTGCTTGGCAGTCGCACAAGTGTTAAGCTGTACACTGTTTCTCATCCCCAATGAATCCCCGTTCCTTGATTTGCTTTCGAAAAACAAAACATTGTCCCGTGCAATCCGACGCCGTATGTAAAGTATGTTGTTTCCGTTTTCCAGACTGTGCTAAAACCACACTTTCAGAGAAAGAAAATCAAAGAGGATATAGATCCAACGAGATCCATGCTGTGAAGTCTCTGGCATAAAACCTATTAACACATTAAATGTGTACAAACCAGCTAATGACAGTGTGGACCAGCCAACAATATACCAGGCAGTTGACTCAGTTAACTCAAGCTAATGCAGGGAAATCTACCAAGGGCCAGTTTCCCCCCCCCAAAAAAAAAACATAACACTATCATCTATATCCATTACTTTTTAATGGAACTCGGATATTCTTAGCAGTAAGATGCTTTTGGGAAACAAAACAAACGACTATTTAGCAGCGCACCGCAAAACATTAATTGAATTCTTCCTCTCCGTAGCCCGTTAATGGGACTATGGGCGGCGTGCCCATGTCTGATAGTCTAACACACGCACAAATACACACAAACAAACAGACTCACTTTCGCAGGGACGCGAAGACACACACAAACGGGTTGTGTGTGTGTGTGTGTGTGTGTGTGTGTGTGTGTGTGTGTGTGTGTGTGTGTGTGTGTGTGTGTGTGTGTGTGTGTGTGTGTGTGTGTGTGTGTGTGTGTGTGTGTTTGTTGGTTGGGTGGCTTTTGGTCAGTGGCATACAGAGTTCTCTCAGGCCAGATTGAGGGTTGATTCGGTCTCACTTCCCCCCCTCTCTCAGTGAAGCCGGCATCATGCCCTCAGGTCCTTATTTACTTCTGATTTGTGGCCGGGCTCTGTCAGAGCCTGGCTGGCAGCACTCATGCCTGAATTACACTTAGCCCGTGCACCAAAAATAGATGATCTATAAGTTAATAACGCATTGCGGTACAACGTGATGTGAGCTTGTAGATCTTATATTTTCGCCCACACGCAACCACACGCAATCAGCCATGAGACGCCCGTGAGACGTGCTGGAAAAAAAAACCCTCCCTGAGTAGGCCTATACTACAGGTAAACACACACACGCACTAACACACCTCATCGCTTATGCACTCGCACGTGCGCGTTCCCCCCCACGCAAGACCAAGCAAAGCCAGGTGCCAAATAGGACAAATTGTGTTAATTCTGTTGAACAAAGTGTAATCGATTAGGTTGTTTGTGTTCTCCGATCGCAACAAAATGGACTGATAAAAGGACAAGTACATCCACCTTTCTCAGCACAATGCCATAAAACACGGACTGTAGGCAGGGGTGGAAAAAGTACTTGAGTAAAAGTACAAAAGTATTGGCATCAAAATGTACTTAAAGTACCAAAAGTAAAACTATTCATTATGCAGAAATCTTCCATTTCATGTTTTCAAAATATATACAAATCTTTTGAAAATAGCAGATATACAAGTCGCATCGCGACGCGTTGTGAGCTTGTAGATCTGCTATTTTCAAATCTTTATTCTATATGCCTCTGAGATGTAATGGAGTAGAATTAAAAGTATTGAAAATTGGAAATACTCCAGTAAAGTAAAAAATTCCTCAAGTACAGTACTTGAGGAAATGTACTTAGTTACGTTACACCACTGACTCTAGCTTTAGTTATAGACAGATGGCGAGAAAGAAAGACATAGGTAAGATACTGATAATAGATAGACAGACAGACAGACAGACAGACAGACAGACAGACAGACAGACAGACAGACAGACAGACAGACAGACAGACAGACAGACAGACAGACAGACAGACGGACAGACAGACAGACGGACAGATACAGTAGATAGATACTGGAGTTGCAGACAGAGGAGAGAGGGAAGAAGTTAAAGGTACAAGGCAAGCAGATGGAGATCCCTTCGGCAATGGCTTCTAAGCCTCGGTCTCCAGAGGCCACTGGGATTTTCATTTCAATGGGCCCTAAATATTCATCACTTTCCCCTCTCTCCCCCCACCCCGTGTTTAAAGCACTCTACTGGGCCCTCAAAGTGGCAACAACAGCACAGCCTGATTGCACCAGCAAGTGGGTGGATAAAACATACATGTATGAACGTACGTGCACCCCCACACACACACACACACACACACACACAACCACGCAGACGCACAAGCGCAAGCACACACATGTTCTTTTGCATGTATGCATACACTTGAGCATACTTGCATGCACGCCACACACGCACACACACACACACACACACACGCACACACACACGCACGTACGCACGCACGCACGCACGCACGCACACGCATGTTCTTTTGCATGTATGCATACACTTGAGCAGACTTGCACGTGTACATGTGCACACGGACGCATGCGTGCCCCACACACACACACACACACACACACACACACACACACACACACACACACACACACACACACACACACACACACACACACACACACACACACACACACACACACACACACACACACACACACACATATGTGCTAAGTACTGCGCAGAAAAAAACAAGCACCAACAATGTGTCTTTGTTTTAAAGAGCACTCACTTCAATCAAATATCTGGGGCTGTCTTTTAAGCCACTCTTTGTCTGTATAGGTTCAAGTCCCCCCCCCCCCCCCCCTCCCCCCACACTGGCCCCCTTATTTGCGCCTCCGTTGGATTGTGCGCGAGTGTTAAGAGAACCCCATTGACATGTCTGGATTAACATACATTAAGGGGTTAAATGGAAGCACATATCGTTGTGGTTGAGGAGTGGAAACGGCCCGTGGGATATTATGCTAACCACTTGAAGCTATGAATGGCTAATGCTAAGAAGCACTTCATTATATGGGAGCGCGCTCCACTGGCAATGTCCATCTCCACGGGACAGGCTCCTCATTGAAGAGCTGCCGGGACCTTTATTGAGTTAGATGGCCCCGGATCGCAACAGGTTGCCGGGGCTAGGGAAATGCTGGGGAGTATATTGCACCTGTGTTAAACTTTTGACTATAGAATTGTATTATGTTAACCACTTAAAGGGATAGTTCACCCCCAAAATGACTTTTTTTCTATCGATTACTCACCCTGCATGGAGACTTGAATTCATGGATTTTCTTTTGTTTTTGTCGCATTCCTAAGCCAATAATTTGATGACCGGCAGCGGTTCTGGTAGGAGACACAAAGAGTCTCCTTTGCGTCTCCTACCGGTCCGCTGGTCATCAAATTATTGGCTTATATGCGACAAAAACAAAAAAATATCCATGAATTCAAGTCTCCATGGGGTGACTAATTGATATATTTTTTGGGTGAACTATCCCTTTAAACCCTATTATAGTTAGTTGATTGGGGTCTGCCTCTATACTTGGCACGCTCCTTTTTTCCCCTCTGTACACCAAATCTGTTCGCAGGAAAATAGCAGATCTACAAGCTCGCAACATGCCACGTTGCTTGTAGATCTGCTGTTTTGGCCCCCAGAATGGGGACACTAGGGCTCATGTGATTAGACTCTGTTAACATTTAACGTATGCGATTAATAGTAGGAGCTTTTCATAGGGAGAGAACCCCCCCTGGAGTGTTAAGACGCTGGTGGTGGCAGTGTGCAGATGAACCTCCTTCCATCTCAACTCCAGACAATTGAGCCTTTTAATGAGGTGTAGCTGATGGGGGACGGAGGTGGGTCTGCTCGTCACTTTGCTGAAAGGAGAATTGACAGGATCAGAGGGCCAGTGATATTTAAAGACGGAGCCCGATCGTCTGATTGGCTAACTGGCCGCAGATTGGCAGATTCCGATTGGCTAGTAGTGCTCACACTTGAACGCTGTGAATGAAAGAATATTTGTGGAGAATTCCCATCAATAAACTACAGTGCAAATGTGGAAGTGTGAGAGGAGAGATCTTCCTGGTTGAACTTACACTTAGGGCTGCATAACAGCAGAACTAAAGTCACACCTCACAATTTTTTTGTATCAACATTCTATGGCAAAAATGAAGATCACGATTTTTCAATATTTTGCGAGACTGTGTGTGTGTGTGTGTGTGTGTGTGTGTGTGTGTGTGTGTGTGTGTGTGTGTGTGTGTGTGTGTGTGTGTGTGTGTGTGTGTGTGTGTGTGTGTGTGTGTGTGTGCGCTGTTCAGCCTTTGTCTCCTCTTGGCCCTGGGCACATTATCCTTTCTGACCTTGACATTCCCGTATATTAATCCCACAGCGCTCCCACACACACACACGCACACGCACACACACACACACACACACACACACACACACACACACACACACACACACACACACACACACACACACACACACACACACACACACACACACCAGCTCACCTCACCTCTTGCCCATTACCCAGAAGCCTCATCAAAAGAGGAGCAGTGCCTACTTTAAGTGTCAGATAAGCCAGGTGATATCTATTGGCGTCTAATTGGTCTCTACCGTTTTCCGGAGGTTTTTGACGTATTGTGTTCATTTTATTTACTTATTTTATGTATTGTGTGTCATTGTATTCTCTTATTTTCCTGCTTTATCCTTATTTTCTATTATTTTAACACATTTTAATGATATTAATATTATTAATAGCATATTAATGCTTATTTTTTTGCACTTTAATTACAGTACCTTGTTGTTGAAATGTTGCTATGCAAATAAACTTGCCTTGCCTTGCCATGCCTTACTGGGCATGCTATACTGTAGGATATTATTTGAAAAAAGCAAATAAATTAATGTAAAAAGTTGTCAGTTTGTCAACTATGCACATGTTGTAACTCTAGAAGGGGTTTTGAATTGGTTTCATGGCCCGGGGCTCTCTGTACCTTACATGTCACTTAAAAGACTCATGTTAACTTTTCAGAAATACGCAATGATGCAAGGGTTTCGCTGGAGCTTGGAATGGTGATATGAATGGATCGGTTTACAGTGCTTTGTACACTTCAGTAAATCCTGCCGTCTGTTATGTAATATGCTAGATAGCATTGCTTAAACCATGGCCACAGAGAATAATCGAATATGATTGGCCGGAGGGCTGAAGGCTCATCACCGTTCTAAATTAATACACCTAATACATTTTTTATTGTATTAATGGTTATTTAAGCTAATAATATTTTTAGCTACAAGCTATGCTTAAAAACAACATGGATCTCGTTTCCGTCAGGTGGTTCATGGATGGAGTGCCAACTGACTGCCTCAGACGGTGCTCCATTCTTGGTCGTTGCTACGGCCTAGTAGTAAGGTGAAGGTTATTCCCAGACTGATGAAGATAGTGACAAAACAGAGATTCAGTTTAAAGAGTATTGCTCCAAAATATAAATACACACTTATTATATTTTAAATTATATTATACTTATGGTACTCTATTATTATTCGATAACTGCACAGCTCTTCGTTGATTATCCCTGACTTATTTGGATAATAAATACATATCAGTAATCAATATTTGTGTAGTATTTGTGTAGTAAGTGACTACAAAAGTGATATATAAGTGATATATAAATTGTATGTATTATTATTATTATTATTATTATTATTATTATTATTATTATTATTACCCTTATCAATAGTAGTATACTATGACAAAGTTATTATACGTTTTTTTGGTGTCAAGTATTTATTATTTTCTGTGTGCTGCTGATGGCTGCTGTAACAGATAAAATAACATTAGTTTTATTTCATCTTATAAAGGTGTCATCCTCCAATTTTTTGAGGTACCCAAAGAAATATTTTTTTCCTATCGATTAGTCACCCCATGGAGACTTGAATTCATAGATATAGCTAGGCCAATAATTTCAGAAATCGATAGGGGAAAAAAGCATTTGGGGGTGAACTATCCCTATAAAATGTCACTATTCCATTTGATAGTGTTAAGACGCAACCATCCCCCTCAAGGACATCGTATCCCGTTTCCCTACACATTACGTAGTGTGTTTTAAATCTGTCTCTGATTGGCAGCACAGGTCGGCGACCACCCCTTCACCCCTTTATACCATGCAACTTTAACTCGGAAGTATCCCTGACAGTCGGTATACTGCATGTGTCCGGTATAGTGGTTGGTTGCGCTGAACAGCGTTAGTGGCCCTGCAAGGTGTATCTGTGACAGAGCAGAGGGATCTGTTGACGGGGATTTCCACCAAAGTCATCTCTATTGACACGGATCTGAGTATTGGGTGGAAGAGGAGGGGAGGGGAGGAACATGATACTGGATGTTGTGTCATCCCTAAACAGACGGGGGGTATGGTTACTGTCATCATGTCTGAATGGCGGGCAGAGAAAGGCCGCTGTCATAATCGCGGGACGCTGCAGGGTTCGGGTGACGAACGGGGGGTAAATAAAAGTCTAAATTTCTCCACCCCAAAGAAAAAGAAAAGAAACAAAAAAACTTTCCGTCAGGTGTTGTTGGTGCAGATTAACCATCCGTATATCTATCGCGCTGTCTGTCTGTCTGTCTGTCTGTCTGTCTGTCTGTCTGTCTGTCTTATTCGGTCTCCCTCTTTTCACGCTTGTCTTATACTTGTTTCTAAATGAGTCCAGCAGTAAAACAATCACTGATCTTCTGATGATAGGCTCTATGCACAGCAGCCATGTTATCACTTCTTTCACAGGTGTTACCAATGATACTAATGAAGGCTCTGTTCCATTTAGTGTAGCACAGTGGTTTCCACGACCCCCATAACTCTGAGAGTGTACAAATGGAACCAAATGAACCCTTACGGGTTCATTTGGTTCCATTTGTACACCTGTAAGGGGCCATTTGGAAGCCCATGAGGGTCCCTGGACCCCAACTGTAGACCCACTGGTGTAACAGAGTGTTTCCAGTGAGCCAACATGCACAATATCAGCACCCTGACTCTGTTTGACCAGAATGGAACAGAGCCTTCATTAGTATCATTGGCAACACCTGTGAATGTCTTCGTAATATGGCTGCTGTGAATAGAGCCTATATCAATACTTTCAGAAGAGCAGCTATGTGAGGTGTTGCTGTATAGGCCGTGCTCCCTGGCAGAGCACAAAACAACAGCACACACACACACCTGCACGCACGCACGCACTTTACTCTCTGTCGCATTCTTCCCTTTCCCTAATGACAGTGTGAGAATGGAGCGACTTGTACTGTATTGCAGGGTGACAAGCTACTGTGGTATGTTGTGTGTGCGTGTGTGTGTGTGTGTGTGTGTGTGTGTGTGTGTGTGTGTGTGTGTGTGTGCGCGTGCGAAACCCAGAGGTTTTTTCTTTTCATAATGAATGTGGATTTAGGTTATTATTTAACCCATTAAGACCTGGAACTGTGTCATTTTTAGATTTGAGCTAAAAAAGCATTATTTTACACTTTGGGCTATTCAAAAATAGCAGATATACAAGCTCATAGCACGGCACAGAGTTCCACGGTACGAGCTTGTAGATCTGCTATTCTTGAAAAATCGTGAAAATGTGTGCAAATCTTTGAATATATATATTTTTAAAGCGAACATTTTTAACTCAAATCTTTGCTTCTTGGGGGGTCCCTGGAACAAAATATCTTGATGGGGGTCCGCGGCCAAATACATATAATTTTGGGGGTCCTTGACATGAAAAAGATTGAGCACCACTGATATAGAAACATACGTTTTTCAGAATACTGTTGAGATTTAGGAGAGGATGTAGAATTGGCGTGCTAGGTTATTACACACGCCGGTGCTTAAAACTACCTGTTTTCATGCGCACAACGCAATCCATGCATCGCATTTCTGGGGTATTTTAACCCTGGTATTCGCTGCACTTTTGCACTCTTGCTCGAATGACCTCTTTGCGAGGATTATGACTGAACTGTGCTGAGCAGGAAGTAAGGAACGCTGCCGCTTCGGCGTTGATGTGTGGTGTGACACCTGTCACGTCAATGGAGAGGTCAAAGGTCGAATCTGCTTTGATTCCCACCGGGGGAGGGGGGGGGGGGGGCGCAGGTAACACTAGCCGAGGTGAAGTCACAGCGCTGCGATTTAGCAGGTCCTATTGTGGAGGAGGAGGCGGACTATAGGGTGCGGCGGGGCAGAGGAACTGTGATGAGCGTGTGGTTGAATCTGTCAAGTGTCAGAGAGGGCTTTGTAATTGTGTTACTTTTTTGAAACACTTTGAGAAGTCAAGGAGCAGCATGACAACGGATGCCCGGGCGTCTAGATATGAAACAATGGCTGGTGAGACTCAGAGGGAGAGAGAGGGGTAATTAAATGAGGTCATGTCGTGAGAGACAGAATATGTGAAGCTCTATGGTTAAGTGACAGAGTTAAAAGTCATCCTTTAACCTGATGGCATGTTGTATAGTGCCATACAATCATTTCATGTATTTGGTTTCAGCTCAATTGTTTTGTTTTTTTGTAGCTCTGCCTCGCTCCGTGGCATCGCCGATCGTGTTACTAAACACTTTGGCAAAGAAGTCGGGTCTAAGATCGGCTTTTAAACTGAAATGATTGTCGCTGGCACAATTCCATGTCGGCACAAAGTAAGAACATCCCTCTGTGATTATCATAGTTTGTCACCGGCGTTCCCATTGTGGATAATGCAGGGACAAATGCCTGAGCTTTGAGCCTGATCCTGTTATTAAGATTAAACTGGCCCCCGAAGTCTCCGCAGACTGTGTAAACAGAGCTAATAGAAAACCACGCGGGCCTGATTAACTTGCCTTATTGTGTTGTTAGCTTAGAGCATCATTAGCAACAGCAGTCATTCCTCCTGTCGGAGAATGAGAACAATTGCTTGTAGATTGTTTGTTAATAAACAACAGTAAAAGTTAATATTTTATAAGGGAGTGAAAAAGGGGAAAACCTGGCAGGCCTTTTATGTGACTATATGACTTCTGGCTCTTTGTACAGTAGTCAGTGGTATCTACAAAGAAAATCATAAATCATGACGATGGTAAATCACTCATTTTGACTGCTTTTGTTCCGCCCAATTTTCCGCCCGTTAACCCTCCCCACACATTTCTGTGTCGCACCCTACTGGCTCATCTGCCGCCGAGGAGCCCCCACCGGGAGGAAATCATTGTTAGAAAAATTGTAGATAATAAGAATTGTATTCAATTAATTGTATAACAAATGCCATAGTTTTGCCAAAAAAAACAACATGTAGACCTAATTTAACCACTTAAACCCTACATATACTGTACTTTATTGAGTCAGGACACCAAACTTCGCAGAAAATCTACAAACTCACAACTCGTCGGAATGCTACACGTGAGCTTGTAGATGAGCTATGCTTGGCAATTATGACGTGCCCAGAATAGAGGATATGCGTGTGACATCATCATCAAACCCGGAAGTTATGCAGGAATGCCTACTGAGTGTCAAAAAAATACTTTCTGGCCTTGACAGCCCATGCATCCAAACAGAAAAGTCATATCTGATTGCATTAAACAACATTAAACAATGTTAAACTCATTTTGCATGTTTCTTTGCCACTCGATTTGCCACTCGATGTGCCATTCACTTTAAGCCTGCGCATATCCTCTATAGGGATACTAGGGTTCAAGTGGTTAATCCAGGGCATAACTATCCTGAAAACATAAAAAAAGAAAAGAAAATGCACAATAAGTAAATAGCACAATAGGCGGCATTCTGGAAACAACCCTCTCAGAGCAATGCTCAGGGGTCCATGGAGTCTCTGGGAAATGGAGGGATACAGTAGTGTTTGAAAGGTAAGGCTGATCCTTCCGGGCTCCTCTCTGTGCTCTATTAGCAGGAAGAAGCCAGTCTAGTTATGTGACAGGCTCAGATCATGTGACCTGGCAGATGAGGAAGTGTTGAAAGAAAAGCCCCTAACCGCACACTTTCTCACGCACGCACGCACATACACATGCACGCACTCGCGCACGCACGCACACGCACGCACGCACGCACGCACGCACGCACGCACGCACGCACACACACACACACACACACACACACACACACACACACACACACACACACACTTATACACAATCAACACATAATCAGGCACAACACACATAATTGATATACACATGCACACGATTATGCACAGTTCACACACATACACACACAGCACACACACACACACACACACACACACACACACACACACACACACACACACACACACACACACAGCACACACACACACACACACACACACACACACACACACACACACACACACACACACACACACACACACACGGACACATGCACACGCACACAGAAACACGCACGCGCGCGCACACACACACACACACACACACACACACACACACACACACACACACACACACACACACACACACACACACACACACACACACACACACACACACACACACACACGCTACATTGCTTGTGAAAAGTGATACCTCATGAAACTCCTAGCAGAGGGGAAAGGAAGGGGGGGTTTAGGGTGTTAAAGGGAATGGAGAATGAAACGGAGAGAAGAAGAAGAACGGGGGGGGGGGGGGAAATGTGCAAGTGGAATAAACAATATTCATGCTCTTTCTGTTCTCTCTCTGTGTCTTTTCACACACATGCAGGCTGTCTATTTCCTGGAGCTATATAGCGGTGATTGTCCCCCATCGGTCCGTGGGCCCCCACGGTGAGAGCCCACCCTACAGCCATGCCCCCAGACACAGGCTCTGATGAGGGACGCGAGGCTACAGAGGCTTAGCCCCCGAACGCCCAGGGGACCTCACCACACACATACACACACACACACACACACACACACACACATACACACACACACACACACACACACACACACACACACACACACACACACACACACACACAGGCAGGAGGCAGGCGAATACACATACAGTATACTAACATGCAACACAAACAAACATTCACACAATGCTACATTAGCATTTAGCAAACACATGCTCACGAGAGCAGACGCGTGCATCTACAGTGCACACTTTCACACGCATTGATACGGACATGCAAGAGCTGGTGCACGCGCGCACACACGCACGCGCCACCTGGCACACTATCAAAGGCCTACTAACCCATGCACAAACAAACACGCGACAACACAAACACAGACCTGCTGCTACCTCCTGGCACAGCTAATGGCCGTCACATCAAGTAAGTGACGGTACAATTTACAGGATTCTCTATAATCGGCGGGTTCTCAACCTTTTTCTGGATGGGGGGCCCACTTGAGAATGTTGAAAGCGTGGTCAGCTGGGTGGGCCGCGTGCATTTTCATGTTATTTATTGGTATCGCTAATCTTATATTATCATTGACCACTCTAGTTTTAGTGAAACGGACGCTTTTTTTTCACGTCCACACCAAATCTCTTTGCCAAAAAATAGCTGATCTGCTATTTTTGGTGAATGTTTCCCCCAGAATAGGCATGCAGGGGTTCAACAGGTTAAAGTCTTTAGTGTTTTGCCAATTATTTGGGGGTCCCACTTGCAAAACCCTCAGGTTCCCCAGCCCACAGGTTGAGAACCACTGCTCTGAAGAAAACACAAACGTGGTATCAGATGATTATTCCTTAAATGACGTAACCAGCATTGTAACATTGCCCACCTACCATGTTGCAGGGGTTGAAGTGGAATATTATGTTAAACTTAAAGGATGAATTCACCCATTTTCAATATATCTTCATATAATTGGTCCTCACTAATGTTCATGATAAAATGGTACAATTTTTGTTTATCCAGTCTGTGTCTCAGAGGAGGGCTGCTGTGGACAGTTCAGAAAGCCGCCTACCAGTGACATCATCGATGGGTAATCCAAGCTAATAGAAACGGCAGGCTTTCTATTCCTGGACAGTTAACATGCTATAATGGAAGCCATTGTTCTCACGTTAATAGAATAGATAGAATCAAAATGTTAAAAATGAATCTTGAAAAAAAAAAACTGCCTAACGATGATGTCACTGGTAGGCAGCTGTCCACAGCCCTATAGACACAGACCGAGTAGAAAAACATTTTATCAGGAGCATTAGCTAGGACCTATTATATGAAGATAGGTTGAAAATGGGTGAAGTCGTCCTTTAATGACTATCAACCTGATGTTCCTATTTTGGGATTATAGTCTGCATTATTTTTTCTCCAAAAACATCAACATAAAATGTTCTAAAATAGCAAAAATGGCAAATATACAAACTAATGTGGTAAATGGACTATTTTATGTCGGTCGGACAGGACCGTATTTGGATGTAAAATCATCTGAAAAATACCAATTTGGGAACATCCTTTGAACTTAACAAAATGTTTTTTTTCACCTTTCACTTCAGCCCAAAGCTGACTGTGGACTGACCCTACAGTAGGCAAAATACATTATAGTTTCAACTAGAGAATTAAGGCTATACACCTCTTCTTTACAGTGAGCGTTGGCTAAGCAGAGAGCATATAAAATAAATCAAGACATTATCGTCAAACATGCTACGAGCAATTTGAGTGAATTTAGCAGTGTACAAGATTTGAAATAAGAATCAAAACGCTCAAATGCCCTTCATTCAGCACAGCTTTATCACTAGGTCAATATCCTATTTCTGTCTACCCTAGCATTACCGTTAATTCAGAAATTTATCTTCCTTCTGCTCAAAAAGCAGTTAATTTCGATTTGATCATGACTTTAACTTATTACTTCCTTAAAGATAATTAACATGTCTTAGAGTGTACATTAATTATTTTCCCTTCAGGCCTTAAATCATACTTTGGGAACTTTTTTGCGA
>NC_139959.1:33111992-33139492 GCF_963454915.1 Gymnoscopelus microlampas | reverse complement strand
GTTGAATGCAGAGAAAAGAAGGGAGAGTGAAGAGGGGGAGAGACGCAAAGACGACAAATTACATGTGATGAACCAGAAGAGGGGAGAAAAAAATCACTTGGAATGGAAATTGTCAGTGAGTGGTGAAACGAAACCTCAGTCGGGAGGAGGAGGGAGAATTATCACGTGTCGTGGATGATCTCCCTAAACGACTGGACCATGATAATCAAGTGCATTTATAATGCATAAGGGCTATTGGCACGGGTCAACATTGCAATGGGCGCAAGGTTAATCAGAAGCAAGTATAGGTTAAGGAACAGCGTAAGGCTGCGTGGACGTTTTTATGAGTACATTGATTATGTTTTCGGAGCGATGAATATCCCCATTGTGGCGTATGAGTGTCTCATTGCATTGATTTGCTAAGTTATTAGCAATCTGTGGCCCTGGAAATACAATACAAGAGATCCATGCATGCAGTGGTGACACCTGCTCTTTCTGAATTAATGCAAGGACAAGTTTGCTGGTTATATAACAATGGTAGTTATATACGGCACTTGAAAACAGGCAAACATAGAGGTGTGCATAGCTGAGCTGCAGAAGGCCGAACGTTTACATAATTATCTTACATAACCTAGGACGTTGGTTCTCAAAGTGGGGTCCGGGGACCCCCAGGGGTCCTTGAGGGAGTTCCAGGGGGTCCCCAGCTAAATGATGGATAGTTAGGAACCAAATGGGCCCTTATGGGTCTGTAACTCTGAGAGTGTACACTCAGAGTTACATTAACATTGATTTTACAATATAAATTGGGGTCTCAGAGATAGAAATGCCATTAAATGAGGGTCCGTAGCCCTAATGCATGTCAAACTGGGGGTCCTTGAAATTAAAATGGTTGAGAACCACTGATCTAGGAGAGTGGAACCACTGATCTAGGAGAGTTGAGGCATTACATTTAGTTTGACTCTGCTCCACAGATACACATTGTGAAAATAGCTGATAGCTGTAGATTTTCACAATGTTTGCCTCTTTCTGGTCTTCTTTTTGTTTGTTTTTTTAGGTACATTTAAAAAAAATGTTTTCACTGTCATCTGGGGGCCCCCCAAAATCATGTGGCGACCCCCCTGGGGGACTCCCCACAGGTTGAGAACCACTGATCTAGGACACGATATAGTGAATGGCTCAAGACAAGCTTTCAAACGCAATCAGTTGAATGACGATGAATGATAATGAAATTATGATTAGTTCATACGTTATTGACAATGTTCTTAATTAATTGGCCTCCAATACTCCATGAATCCTATATATAGTTTGAGCATTTATATAGAAGCATCATTGTCTTGTGTGGTTATTTGATGATGTACCATTGACATACAGTACGCACAGTACTGTACATCATTTTCACAGACAGGTAGTGTCATTATTATTATTATGGTTTTGCAATCGCAGCTTTCCAACTTGGTAACTTATGTTCTTAGTTACAGCCCATTTGTTATACAGCCTGCGTTCACAGGACTATACTTATCAGTACCCAGAACCCACACTTTTGGGGAAAAAGGACCGTCGTGTTCTCCGTTCCCTCTGCTTGGAATTAACATAAAAAAGAACAACTCTGAAACTGCAGGCTTTTATTATACTTCAGATGATTTTAAAAACTGGAGTTATAGCCATGCCAAGGATGAGATGGGAGAATGTCAGTGTTTTACGTGACCTTCTCTCCTCAGCAACCCCCCCTACACCGTCTAATCTGCCCCCACCCTACCCCCCATCCCAGTCATTTGCCTTTCTTATGTCCGTGTCTTACTGTGTCGTCTTGCATAATGTGTCTTTTTTTTTAACAGCTGCCACTTTGGCCAGGTCTCACTCGAGAAAGAGCTGGTACAAATAAAGGTAAAATAAAATACATCAATAAAAAATGAAAGCGAAAGGAATAATAATAACTTGAATTTATATAGCGCCTTTCATGAACTCAAGGGCGCTTTTACGTCAAAAACAAATGAACCAACAAAGAACCAACCAAGCAAAACAACAAACAACTATGTGCCATAAGCCTGAGAGAATAGGTGTCTTTTCAAGGCAGCCTTAAAAGAGTCCAGTGTTGGAGCATGGCAAATCTCCATTGGGAGAGAGTTTGATTGATTGATTGATTGAATACTTTATTAGCAGTTTGCAAAAAAAAAAGTACCGTTCAATACAAGGTCTGCTAAAAAGGATTTTAAACCCAAGAAAGCCTATGGGGGTCCTTTGTACTCAATTCATCGAAACATTTAACCCATTAAGACCTGGAACTGTGTCATTTTTAGATTTGAGCTAAAAAGCATTATTTTACACTTTGGGCTATTCAAGAATAGCAGATCTACAAGCTCATAGCGCGGCACTCGGTGCCGCGCTATGAGCTTGTAGATCTGCTATTTTTGAAAAATCGTGAAAATGTGTGCAAATCTTTGAATATACTAGAAGCTCGCCCCCGCTACGCGGGGGCTCGCGTCTAGCCCGCGGCCACGCCCACGTAGCGCCCGCGGCCACTTGGCAACTCATATAAGTGGCGTAGCGTCATGAGGGCCAGTGGGGCCGTGGCTCGGTCAGTGAAGACCCTGTAGTGCGGATGATATGTGGCATAGAGGGGCAGATTGTAAATCCCCAGAGGAAACATCCGTGGGCTACCATTGGTTCAGCGATGTGTGCGGTCGCCCTGCGGCCCCTCCTCCTCCACCAATGTGCAGTATTGAGAGCCCTGACGTCACAACAATTGGAGCGATGGGCACTGCACTCTGGTTGGTTAGGGTACACCTAGGGCCCAGGTAGAACCCAGTTAAAGCCTGCATGGGCAAACCCAGTTAGGACCCGCCTTGGTCCCACATAAACATGGCTAGTTGGGGCCCACCTAAGGGCCAGGTAGAAGCTACTTATAGCCTGCATGGGCATCGCAGTTGGGACTGAAGTGGATGCCGCTGACATTGCTGACATGGGGTCCATATGGTTTAGCCCACCTTGAAACCATATGGGAACTACGCTGGCATGCTGGCTGGAATGCAAACGCTGCATCATACCTGTAGTGTTTAGTTTGATGTTGTGTGTGTAGCAGATATACCTGCAGTGTGTAGACCAATGTCCATGTGAAAGTCAATGCCCAGCAGTGTTTTTTTTTCTCCAGCAGAGTTTCTAGTGTCTCTGTCTCTCTCTGGAAGAGGTTGCACATGAACTCTGCAGCCGCACTGAGGCGCTCCAACACAAACACTCTGACATTAAGCTGCTTCACACAACAAACATCAGCACCACGCTGCTGTTTGTCCAAAAGACACAATATCTCCTCTCCGACCGACGTCATGTGTTCATGTATCGACAGCCGTACAGACTCCTTTTGACACATTTTACCTCGTTTATCCAGCTCTCACTGACTCTCCACATCGGGCTGTTATAGCGCCACCATGAGGCTGATTAGAGAAATCTCAAGTGGAATTTCTTCCTCGGCATAGTGGGAATGTGGGTGCAAAGTTGCACGGAAAGTGCATGCTGTGTTCATAATGTGAGGCATTTTGGTCCAAACGGAGCAGTCCTGCAGACTTTGGAAGCCATTTTAGCCAATGAGGATGGAATATGAAAAATCTGAAAGAGCCTTTTTTTTTAATGACTGTGGAGATACTGTGTACCGATTTGCGTGATGTTTGGGCAAAATATGTAGGAGTACTGTGAGAAAATGTGTTTATCAAAAAGCGGCCTCCTGGTGGCACTGTAACAGGGCCATGTGAAAGAAATAGGGCAGAGGTTCTGAATTGGCATCCAGGGAGTGTGTGTGCACAGTTTCGCTGCGATCAAGTCAACGATGTGAGAGATTAGCTATCACAGACGGACGGACAGGGGGTGAAACATAGTCTTGCGCCATGCCTTTCGGCCTGGCGGAGACAATAAAAAAACGAAAGTAAAGGAAATGACCATTTCTGCAACGAAAGTAGTCAACAAACTATACTATAAAAACATGGGCCACATTGTCAAATAATCTAAGAAAGAGGCAATCATGTAGAAAATAGCCGATCTACAAGCTTACAAAGCCTCTCAACGTGAGGCGTTTCGAACTTGTAGATCGGCTATTTTCACAATATTTACTTGTGGAACGGAGTCAAACAGAATGGGGGGGTCCCCAGATCAAGTACGTTTATTTGGGGGGGGGGGGGGGGGGGGCGGCCTGAAAGGGTTGATAAGCACTGATCTAATCTGAGCGAAATTATCTGAATTTACTACATGACCATAATGCAGCCTCACATGCGTAGCACGGGGCGGTCCTGCCATTACGTTAGTTACTGTAGTTGCTGTGGAGCGACATAGTTCTCCAGAAGACACACACAAACATACACCATCTGCAATGGACTAACTGAGCAGCAATATTGACATTCACCACACGAACGTGCATTGTTGACAAAGTGATTGCACAGCCGCTGCAGGCATGACAACCACGTTAGCGTTAGCGACATGGCAGCTATCACAGCGCCCTGTCCGTCGTCGCTGCGACTGACTGTGATTAGCCTGGGTGCCAGCCTGCTTCGCTACGTTCGGCGGATTGTTTTTTCTTTCTGGAGAGTGAAAAAAAGTCCGCCGAACGCAGCGAAGCAGGCTGGCACCCAGGCTAGACTGTGATGGCTACAGCCATAGATATATAAACACTACAGCAAGCTCTCTGAGATGCCATTGTCTGGAGACTGCTCTTAGCGTGACACGACCAATGAGAGTGAGCGCTGTAGTTGTTGCTAAGATACGGTGGCGTCTCTGCCCCATAGCTTGTAGATCTCTCACGCATGATTGGCGTAGGCTGCGTTGCCAGGTCTGACTGTTTGTATAAGCGATTGTGGGCTTATTTGGGTGCACTTTTGGGCTCGTCGTTTCCATAGACCACGGCAGTGCTTATTTCTTTCCCGTGACCGATGTGGCAAGAGAAGGTGCAAAACGAACCATCCGGAAGTAGATTGCGAGATGAAATATATAGCACTTTTTGATTATTAGAGAAGGAGACACATGTGAAGGTGGAAAATGAAATGTAGTAGATTATATAGTTTTTCATGAGGGAGTTTTGTAGCAAGTTGTGAGAGAATTGGGCCACTCCTGTGGGCGGGGGGCTGATTAGAACCATTGGGGTTTGAAAGGAGACGCTCTCTGTTTGAGTGGAAAGATATATTTTTAGAGCGAACATTTTTAACTCAAATCCAGTGGCGGAGCGTCCGGGGAGGCCAGGGAGGCGGCCGCCTCCGGGCCCGCGACCCTGGAGGGCCCGGGCCATCAGATAATAAATCGGTAAAATCAGGCAAAAATAAGAATTAAACAACATAACCCTAACCTAACCCTAAAACTGAAATAAAGTGACAAAAAGCCCCCCAAAAAGTGACCGAATCACTGTGCTGTGCCTCCCGGCCCGGCTTTGAGTTGTTCCGCCACTGCTCAAACCTTTGCTTCTGGGGGGTCCCTGGAACAAAATATTTTGATGGGGGTCCGCGGCCAAATACATATAATTTTGGGGGTCCTTGACATGAAAAAGATTGAGCACCACTGATATAGAAACATACGTTTTTTTCAGAATACTGTTGAGATTTAGGAGACATGTAGAATCGGCTTCAGGTCTCAATGGGTTGTTAATGACAGACAAAAATACAATACTATGCGATACATCATATGAACAGTTATGACAAAAACAGACAGACATACGTTCCACGGGGTGGAGGCTGCCACACTGAAGGCTCTCTGTCTGTCCCCAAAGGTTGGAATGTCCTTCTTGTGATGGTGGATGGAGATGTCTCAATGTGGGCTAACTGGTAGTGACTAGTCTCAGAGGATTGGGAGCTGGGAAAAGATCACCCATATACAACCCCTGCAGCTCTGTTCCTATAACCCATACTCCCCTGTCTCTCTCCTTCAACCAATACATCGCTGTGTCTCTTTCATTCTTTCTCTCTCTCTCTCTCTTTCTCTCACACGCTTTCCAGTTCTCTCTCAAACCTAAGGCCATAGAACGGTATGGTGGGTAAAGCCCAGTGGTGGAAAGTAACTAAATACATTTACTCAAGTACTGTACTTAAGTACAATGTTGAGGTATTTGTACTTTACTTGAGTATTTCCAATTTCTAATACTTTTACCTCTACTCCACTACATCTCAGAGGCAAATATTGTACTTTTCTTCCACTACATTTACTTGAAAACTTTAGTTACTAGTTACTTTTCAGATATACATTATGATATTATAAAACATACATTAACCACTTTAGCCCTATTTTATACATAGGCTATTTGAAAATAGCCGATCTACAAGCTCACAACGCGTCGCATCTCGACGCGTTGTGAGCTTGTAGATCTGCTATTTTCAAACACTTTAGTACTTTTACTTTTGGTACTTTAAGTACATCAATACTTTAGTACTTTTACTCAAGTAAATTTTGAATTCTCACACACACACACACACACACACACACACACACACACACACACACACACACACACACACACACACACACACACACACACACACACACACACACAAACACACACACACACACACACACGTTTATTACTACAGTTGTGAGGACATCACAATTTTAGGACGTTACATTTATAAATTAGGTTTCGAGAGCCTGTAAGGCTTCGAACCCTATTACATCTCTACACTTTCACTATTATTATGGGGCCAGGCTTCCAGCATGGACCCATATTGTTATTCGCATTATTTCCGTTTCTTCTTCTGCCACTTTTGGCAGTTCTGGCTGAACCGTGCAGTCGCTTTTTATGAAACTCGGCCATATGATAGATGGTCATGAAAAACGATCAAGAAATAATTCTCACAATCTTTCGTCAAAAGGTGGCGCTATAGCACTCAATTGAAAAATGCCAACTTTGAACAGGTACAACTCATGCCGTGTTTGACCTACAGCCATGAAACTTCGATGCACACATGCGTCTCCTCATGCTGAACAACTTTCACACTCTGACTTTTGACCTCTGACCTTTAGATCTCCCACCATTTGGAATTATATGAAAAACAGTTAAAACCTATCTCCTCCTGGGATTTTTGAGTAATCTGCACGAAACTTTTTACACATGAACTTTGGACCTATACCAAAAAACGTTTGCAAAATATCTTCCATAAGTGAAAAAATGAAGCTTTAATGAGCCAATGAATATTGCAGTTTTATGACAATTATTCATCTGCCCCTAACACATACATGCAGACTTACCATTCTTTGAAACTTTGCAGAAATGTAAAGGGCCATTCCAAATATCACTGAAACCAATCTTACTCCAATTGGTCAAACGGGGGCGCTATAGCAATTTTTTGAAAATTGAAACTTTAAACAGGCAAAAGTCATGCCTCGTTTGGCCGACAGCCATTAGACCTGCTTACACATGTGCCTTGACTAATGAGGAACACATCTATCACGTTGACCAGTAAGCACCGCCCTTAGATTGTCCGCAATCTTGAGCAGTTTGAAAAACACTTAAACCCAGGATTTTTCAGCTATTTGCGTGAAACTGTATCATCATTGTGATCTCCTTTCACAGGTTCTTGTCTGTTGGTGGCTTCTCGCTTAAATGTGTGCCCCACAACCTGAAGGTCACCAGTTCAAGCCTCACTTGGTGCAGACTTCATCTAAGTTGCATTTCACACAACATGACTATCAATGAATACATCTGCAATTGTTAAAGATAACATGAAATACTTAATTGAGTGTTTTTTACATACAGCTGATCTACAATCTCACAACTTTTCAGATAGCAATGAGAGTATGTTTTTTCAATGTATAACATACTTCATTGTGAAAATAGCCAATGTACAATCTGACAACTTTTAATGGTTTGTGAGCTTGTAGATCGGCTACTTTCACTAATTTTGGTTCTGAGGAGATGTACAATTTCTTCATTGGTAAATGGTTTGTGAACGAGTGATCTTAGTGTTAGTGAAACAGGGGCTTGGGTCATGACAGAAGGCAAGAGTTTGTGATCCTCAACAGACAATATCAGCCTGGACAAAGATATAGCACTATAGGTAGTGTTGCAGCTACCTAAGAGTGCTTCATGACCGTAAGGTTGCCGGTTCAAGCCTCACTTGATGCAGACTCATTTAAGTTGAAATGCAAAAAACATGACTCAATCTATTCCGTTTCCATGGCGCTCTCTCTCTCTCTTCAATCTATTCCATTTCCATGTCTTTCTCTTCAATCTATTCCGTTTCCATGTCTCTTTCTCTTCAATCTATTCCATTTGTCTCTCTATGTCTCTTCAATCTATTCCGTATCTCTCTCTCTCTCTCTCTCTCTCTCTGAGGGGTGGCCATAGCTGAGTGGTTAGTGAGCCCGCCTAGGGAGCCAGAGACTCTGGTTGCCCCAGGTACGATTCCAGGCCAGGTCAACAAATGTGTCGATGAAATGAAATTTGTCCCTGAGCAAGACTCTTAACCCCTAATTGCTCACAGGCACTCATTGGAAACAAGACCGCAAGGCTTTCATGAACTGACCTGTTAAAGGAATTATCATTTCTCTTTCTCTCTCCTGGCCCCATATTATCGCTGCTTGCAGCTATATTTATTATTATTCTTCCGCCGTTTTTGCCAGTTCTGGCCTAACCGCCTGGTCACTTCTTATGAAATTCGGCAATATGGTAGAGGGCTATGCCAAACGGCGAAAACCCGAAACTCACAACCATTGGCCAAAGGGTGGCGCTGTAGCACTCAATTGAACATGCCAACTTTGAACAGGTACAGCTCATGCCCTGTTCGACCTACAGCCATGAAACTTCGATACACACATGCGTCTCCTCATGCCTAACAACTTTCACTGTTTGACTTTTGACCTCTGACCTTTAGATCTCCCACCATTTCGAATTCTATGAAAAGCAGTAAAAAGCAGTAAAAATGTCACTTCTCCTGGGATTTATGAGCAATCTGTACGAAACTGTATACACATGAACTTTGGACCAATGCCGACAGACGTAACTTAGCGGATTTTCCATAAGTGAAAACGTTAAGCTTTTATAAGCCAATGAAAATTGCAGCTTTTTTTAAATTATTCATCTGCCCCTAACACATACATGCAGACTCACATTTGTTTGACACTTTGCAATATTGTAGAGGGTCCTTCCAAGTATCACTGAAACCAATCTTACTCCAATTGGTCAAAGGGGGGCGCTATAGCAATTTTTTGAAAATGCAAACTTTAAACAGGCAAAAGTCATGCCTCGTTTGGCCGACAGCCGTTAAACCTGCTTACACATGTGCCTTGACTCATGAGGAACACATGTATCACTTTGACCAGTAAGCTCTGCCCTTAGATTGTCTGCAATTTTGAGCAGTTTGAAAAACATTTAAATCCAGGATTTCTGAGCAATTTGCATGAAACTGTGTCAAATACATGTTTGAGGCCCTTTTTCACAGGTTCAGGTGTGTTGGTTCAATAGCTTGATCGCTTAATCATCTGCCTTGAAACCATAGGGTAGCCGGTTCGAATCCCACCTCAGGTAGACTTAATTATAATTGCATTGCACACAACATGACTATATCAATGAATACATGTGCAATTGTTAAAGATGACGAGAAATGCATACTTGAAAGTAGTTATTTTCAATGTATGATGTACTTCATTCGCGCTTTTGTTTTGTTTTGTTGGATTCTCCCTTTTCACTGTCTAAGGCTGTGTATTGGATAGCTCCACCAGTAGAGTGTGAGTCTCATGTGCCGAAGGTCCCTGGTTCGAATCCCACTTATTACAGTTCACATTTAAATTGCATTGTACAAAACATGACCCTGTTAATTCAGACAAGTGCAATGTTTAGACAATAACACGAAATGCTTTTGAGAGTAGTTTTTTTTTATGTATGACATACTTTCTTGTGAAAATAGCTGATCTACAATCTCACACTGGAAGAACCTATAGGACGGAAAAACCTATAGATATCAACAGACACCATCAGGGAGGCCATATCTTTAGCTCAATGAGAAGAGAGGCAGCCTGTGAATCCATAGGTCGCTGGTTCAATCCCTGTCCCCAACAATGTGTTAAAGTGATCATTATTTGGAATTCTTTATTTTACAAATAGTTAAGGTTTCGAGGCCAATAGGCTCGAAGCCTTATTACATCTGTAAGAGTTCATGATCTTCCGCCGGTTTTGCCAGTTCTGGCCTAACCGCGTGGTCACTTTTTATGAAATTCGGCAATATGGTAGAGGGCTATGCCAAACGGCGAAAACCCGAAACTCACAAACATTGGCCAAAGGGTGGCGCTGTAGCACTCAATTGAAAATGCCAACTTTGAACAGGTACAGCTCATGCCCTGTTTCACCTACAGCCATGAAACTTTGATACACACATGCGTCTCCTCATGCCTAACAACTTTCACTGTTTGACTTTTGACCTCTGACCTTTAGATCTCCCACCATTTCGAATTCTATGAAAAGCAGTAAAAAGCAGTAAAAAGCCTACTCCTCCTGGGATTTATGAGCAATCTGTACGAAACTGTATACACATGAACTTTGGACCAATGCCGACAGACGTAACCAAGCGGATTTTCCATAAGTGAAAACGTTAAGCTTTTATAAGCCAATGAAAATTGCAGCTTTTTTTAAATTATTCATCTGCCCCTAACACATACATGCAGACTCACATTTGTTTGACACTTTGCAATATTGTAGAGGGTCCTTCCAAGTATCACTGAAACCAATCTTACTCCAATTGGTCAAAGGGGGGCGCTATAGCAATTTTTTGAAAATGCAAACTTTAAACAGGCAAAAGTCATGCCTCGTTTGGCCGACAGCCGTTAAACCTGCTTACACATGTGCCTTGACTCATGAGGAACACATGTATCACTTTGACCAGTAAGCTCTGCCCTTAGATTGTCTGCAATTTTGAGCAGTTTGAAAAACATTTAAATCCAGGATTTCTGAGCAATTTGCATGAAACTGTGTCAAATACATGTTTGAGGCCCTTTTTCACAGGTTCAGGTGTGTTGGTTCAATAGCTTGATCGCTTAATCATCTGCCTTGAAACCATAGGGTAGCCGGTTCGAATCCCACCTCAGGTAAACTTAATTATAATTGCATTGCACACAACATGACTATATCAATGAATACATGTGCAATTGTTAAAGATGACGAGAAATGCATACTTGAAAGTAGTTATTTTCAATGTATGACGTACTTCATTCGCGCTTTTGTTTTGTTTTGTTGGATTCTCCCTTTTCACTGTCTAAGGCTGTGTATTGGATAGCTCCACCAGTAGAGTGTGAGTCTCATGTGCCGAAGGTCCCTGGTTCGAATCCCACTTATTACAGTTCACATTTAAATTGCATTGTACAAAACATGACCCTGTTAATTCAGACAAGTGCAATGTTTAGACAATAACACGAAATGCTTTTGAGAGTAGTTTTTTTTTATGTATGACATACTTTCTTGTGAAAATAGCCGATCTACAATCTCACATTTTTAGATAGCAACGCGTTGTGAGCTTGTAGATCGACTATTTTCCACTAGTTTCCATTCCGAAATATATTGAGCAGTTTGAAAAACATTTAAACCAAGGATTTCTGAGCAATTTGCGTGAAAGTGTGTCATGTGTGTGAACTCCCTTTTCACTAGTACAGGTCTGTTGGCCCAATGGCTTAATCATCTGCCTTGAAACCACAGGGTTCCTGGTTCGAATCCCACGTCATGTAGAATTCATTATAATTGCATTGCACACAACATGACTGTATCAATGAATGCATGTGCAATTGTTAACCAGTAAACTCCGCCCTTAGATTGTCTGCAATTTTGAGCAGTTTGAAAAACATTTAAATCCAGTATTTCTGAGCAATTTGCATGAAAGTGTGTCATGTGTGTGAACTCCCTTTTCATCAGTTCGGGTCTGTTGGCCCAATGGCTTAATCATCTGCCTTGATACCAGAGCGTCGCCGGTTCAAATCTCACCTCATGCAGACCTCAACTCAATTGCATTACACACAACATGACTGTATCAATGAATAAACATGCAATTGTTAAATGAAACGCTTATTGAGAGTAGTTGTTTTCAATGTATGATGTACTTCATTCCCTCTTTTGTTTTGTTTTGTTTTGTTGGATTCTCCCTTCTCACTGACCAAGGCTGTGGATTGAATAGCTTGATCAATACAGTGTTAGTCTCATGTGCCAAAGGTCCACGGCTCAAACCCCACTTGTCACAGTTTACATTTAAATTGCATTATGCAAAACATGACCCTGTTAATTCAGACATGTGCACTTTGCTCTCTCTCTCTCTCTCTCTCTCTCTCTCTCTCTCTCTCTCTCTCTCTCTCTCTCTCTCTCTCTCTCTCTGTCACAGTCTGTCTGTCTGCCTGTCTGCCACTCTGTCACTGTCTGTCTGTCTGCCAGTCTGTCACTGTCTGTCTGTCTGTCTGTCTGTCTGTCTGTCTGCCAGTCTGCCAGTCTGCCACTCTGTCACTCTGTCACAGTCTGTCTGTCTGTCTGCCTGTCTGCCACTCTGTCACTGTCTGTCTGTCTGTCTGTCTGCCAGTCTGCCACTCTGTCACTGTCTGTCTGTCTGTCTGCCAGTCTGCCACTCTGTCACAGTCTGTCTGTCTGTCTGCCAGTCTGCCACTCTGTCACTGTCTGTCTGTCTGCCAGTCTGCCAGTCTGCCACAGTCTGTCTGTCTGCCAGTCTGCCAGTCTGCCACTCTGTCACTGTCTGTCTGTCTGTCTGTCTGCCAGTCTGCCACTCTGCCACTCTGTCACAGTCTGTCTGTTTGTCTGTCTGCCACTCTGTCACAGTCTGCCAGTCTGCCAGTCTGTCACAGTCTGCCAGTCTGCCACTCTGTCACTGTCTGTCTGTCTGTCTGTCTGCCAGTCTGCCAGTCTGCCACAGTCTGTCTGTCTGCCAGTCTGCCAGTCTGCCACAGTCTGTCACAGTCTGCCAGTCTGCCAGTCTGCCACTCTGTCACAGTCTGCCACTCTGCCAGTCTGCCACTCTGTCAAAGTCTGCCAGTCTGCCAGTCTGCCACTCTGTCAAAGTCTGCCAGTCTGCCAGTCTGCCACTCTTGTCACAGTCTGCCAGTCTGCCATTATTCTCGAAACCGCTAATTGCTGCTTGCAGCTATATTACCACTTGTTTTTTTATACCCCTTTTAACCATTTTTTACCCTAAAGCTTAAGTTCAATTGTGTGCTGGTGTCACTCACCCAAAATAGCCAGATCTATACAAGCTCACAACATGTCGCACAGTGACATGATTGTAGATCGGCTATTAAGGATGCACAACAGCAGTATACAACTAAGTATAAATGAAAAAAAATTATAACCATAAAACAGCCATTTTTCTTCCCTCACACGTATAGTAACACAAGCGTGCGCATGCACGCACACACACACACGCACACACACACACACACACACACACACACACACACACACACACACACACACACACACACACACACACACACACACACACACACACACACACACACACACACACACACACACGCACAACCACACACCACGCACACACAGCAGATAGGTGATAGGGCCCACACCTGAGGGAAAACCACGGTTTTGTCTACAGACGCGCCTCCATTCAGCCTGCTATCAAACCATGTCAGTCAATTCAGCTTAGTGTCTGCTCGCGTCTATCGCCAGGAACTGTTTAATGTCTGAGGGAAGGGAAAAGTACATTTCTGCAGGGGGAGGGGGGCGAAAACAAAGAAACAATAAGGCAGTTTCATTTTTATTCCCTCATCCAATCTAAATGAATGGAAAGTGGCCCCTCTTGTCGGAGTCGATTCGGAAATTGTTGTGATACGGTCGGTGTGCTGGCGGTCGACACGAACGCATATATATATACGGCGGCCCCGGCATACATCAATTCAAACGCACACACGAAGGGAATATTCAAAATATATTCATGGAATGTTCACAGCTATTTCAGAGAGGGATCACACAATATTACCTTCATGCGGTGATAAGATAAGGTAGTTTTCATATTTCCATGTATTTTCATTCATTTTCCCATTTTGGGGGGGGGGGGGGTATATATAGGAGGAGGAAGCGCTTGGCCCCGGGCAAGATTAATAAGCATTTAAAACGGTTTCAGTGCTAACCGGGAAATCGCTGTGTGTGTTTCCGAGTATTGTTCACTACTGAGTGGCCATGAATGACACAAATAGATTGCCCCGGAATGCCTCATACCAACTGCCTACTGCATCAGAGGCATGGGCACAAATGAATAAACACAACGCAGGCTGCATGTTTAAAAAAATAAAATAAAAACATTGGGCCCGATTCATGAACCGTACTTACGAACAAATTTGTTCTTAGACCCACTTAAGAAGTTTTTTAAGAGATTTTGGCATTCACAAATGTTTTCTTAGCTGTGATTTGTTCTTAAGTTAAGAAGAAATCTACGCATACTAGAGAGCACTCTTAGGGTGGCGTTTGAGTTCTTAAGTGTGATATGTTTGTGCAAAAAGAATTAATTCTCGAAGTTTCTTCAATTCTACAGTTGTATAATATAGGATTTTAATTACAATAATATTTTTATCATATCTTTAGAGCAAAAAAGGTTCTCAAAGGTGTGGTCTGGGGACCCCCAGGGGTCCTTGAAGCTTTTCCGGGGGGTCCACAGCAAACAAGGAACAGTTTAATCACTTTAACCCTATTTTATACTTTGTTTGAAAATAGCTGATCTACAAGCTCACAACGCGTCCCATTACTGGCAATTTTGAACTTGTAGATCGGCTATTTTCGAAACATTTTGATAAATCTTGAAAACATTTCCCTAGCAGAAAATATTTTCAGGTGGGGGTCCCCATACCCACCCCATAACTCCCCACCCAACCCACCCTCATCGCCCCCCCCATACCCCCACCCCCATATCCCGACATTCGCCACACCCCCATTTTCAAGTCCCCTTCCTACCTGAAAGCCCCCCTATACCCACCCGTCACACCCATCCCCATACCCCACACAGCCCCCCTACACCCCTCCTTGCACCACCATATCACCCACCACACCCCTATTTCCACCCCATTATACCAAGCAGCTGCTACCTTAAAGACCCTCTATATCCACCCACCAGCTTTCAGTACTAAAATGTTTTATATCCACTACTAACGCTACTACTGAACATGAAATATGGATAACATTTTTAACAGCTAATTTCAGCAAATTTACATTGATGTCGAGTGGTGATATGTTGATTAATTTGAGAGAAATAATAAAATCATTCATTAATTAAATAAAATAATTTGCTGTTCACTTCAGAAGTACCTCCACAGAAATATTTATTTATTTTTATGTTTGGAGTCTGGTGTTCCACCATCTTTAGGCTTTAGTTTAGGTATTCTTTACTTCATTCTCTCAACTTTATTTCTCTGTGTGATTTCCTGTGATTTCTGTGTGCAGCAATCACACACAGGTGTGACTGCAGGCAGAGCCATGCAGTCATGCCTTATATGGGGATTGGTGGGGAGGCTCCCTATGGTAATTAGGATTAACTGGCACACCCCTTCAAGTTACGAGGATTGTGATTCATCATCATCAAGAACATAGTTACGAACAATTCTGCCTTTTAAGAACGTTTCATGAATCTGACTCGACTTCTCTTAGGAATTCACTTAGGAAGAAATTTAAGAAGACAACTTACGAATGTATTGCTGAATGAGGCCCAATATACTTAGTTTGCGCGCCGGTGTTCGTAACCGATCTTTGAGCTCACAACACGTCGCGTTTTGAGTTTGTAGATCGGCTACTTACGGTACGCGACATCGGCACACAACTACGTAGCCTATAAACCACCCTTTAACCCATTAAAACCCGAGGCCGATTCTACAAAATGTCTTCTAAATCCTAACGGTTTTCTGAAAATCTTACGTTGCTATAATATCAGTGGTTCTCAAACGTTTTCATGTCAAGGACCACCCAAAATTGTATGTATTTGGACCAACTCTTAAATTTTAGAGTTACAAATGTTTGCGCAAAAATACATATTCAAAGATTTGCACAGATTTTCATGATTTTTCAAAAATAGCAGATCTACAAGCTCATGGATCTGCTATTTTTAGCTCACTGTGTTCTCACAACAGTACTTGCACACAGGCATGCGTGTGCACACGAGGAATGTTGCGCACACATGCACGGGCACGCGAGCATACACAAACAGCGCACACATGCAGCATACAACACTTATATATCCCATCTCCCATCTGAGTTGTAATTAAATGAAAACGTGCCTTCCGGTGGCAGTTTTTCTCTCTCTCTCTCTCTCGCTCTCTCTCTCTCTCTCTCTCTCTCTCTCCAAAGACAGAACTCAAAACACTTAACCCCTATTAGATATCAATTGACAACACGGCCCAAAATGGCTAGCGCGCAGCCCTTGGCTAAGACCAAGTTAGTGTCAATACTGTAGCTGGCTGGGAGCCTGTGTAATGTGGCTATGGGCTAGCTGCTAACCCCGCTAACCCCCAACAACCCCTCTCTCACCACTGAACACACACACACGCACACGCGCACGAACGCACGCACGCACACACACACACACACACACATATGCGCGCGCGCTCGCGCATATAGCATACATAGTATACGCATGCATTCAGACACACACGCGAGCGAGCGCGCACGCACACAAACATAAACACAAACATGTACGCAGCCATTACACTGGTAACACGATTTAACGGCTTGACGTTCAAACAAGCAAGAGTCGCCGCCATAATTGGAGCCCTCCCTCAAATTGTGTTTTTATTTTGCTCCCCAGCTCTGAAATATAATCAGTTTGCCTAATTTTATTGCATTTCCTAATGATGCTCGCCCTGAGCAATTGTTCTGTGTGTTCCTTAGCAAACAGCGCGTGTCAACTCACTGAGATTAATCTTGATTACTTTAGCCCTTGATGAAGTAGGCTACAATAATGCTTTAATTGGGGAATATTACCACATCGAGGGGGAAAAAGTGATAGATAGACCAGGAGATGGATGTTAGACTCCATACTACACTAATTGTAATGCTGTTTGGTGTGATTAACTTGGGATATATCAGTGGCAGAGGGCAGAACACAAACAAAAGTGAAATCGTTATACCCGCCTCCATGAGAGTGCTGAAAGTGTTTTAACTACATGAACCATAGCGTCCTTATTCTGGGACGGACGTTTGGTGAAAATAGCAGATCTGCAAGCTCACAATATGTTGCAATGTGACGTGTTGTGAGCTTGTAGATCTCTGTAAATCTCAATAGCAAATGTTAGGAATTGCTGTGTCCAATGATGTGCCCTGAGTCACCTTGCAAACGTAGCACAGCCATTGCATGCTGATACACATATTAGACAAAGGGAGCGTCATTGAATTGTAACAATGCTCTCAGCTGTCTGATTTGTTATCTGATATTTGTTTAGTCTGTATCCCCCTCCAGCGCAAGGCTGAAGACAATCAGCTTGTGAGTTAAAGCCATTTAAATTTGACTTTTGAGAGCCAATTTTCCCAAGAAAGGTTTGAAAAGCTTGTATAAGAGCATCATGGGTTCCCTGTATTCAGCTCTTGGCTTAAGATGCTCACTTTGCAGGTTCAAGTCCTCCGAAGTCCATTTTTTATAATCATTTGGCAGAGGAAGGCTTTACAACTACAGCATAACCAATTTCATTGGTCAATGTCAACAACAAAACCCGGAACTTTACCCCTGCACCTAACCTAATCTTGACACACCCCTATTTGTTTTTTTCTTAAATTTTTATCCCACTATTTTTGTAACCCAGTTTTTTCACCCAGTGCCAATATGTAATCCTGGCCGCTACACTCCCTCTGCCAGCCTAGGGAGAGCCTAGAGCCGAGCTCATGCCTCCTTCAATGCATGAGAGTTAGCAAGCCGCTTCTTATCACCCGACAGGGGGGAGATTCCCTGGTTAGACGTAACGCGTGGAAGGAACACGTTATTCCAACTAATTCCTTTCCCCTCCATCAGGCGCTCCAGCTGACCACGGGGAGGCAGTATAGAGACCAGGATCACTGCATGTTTTTGTGAGGGTACCTACCCTAGGAGACACAGGGAGAACATGGAAACTCCACACAGAAAGGCCCTTTCGCCAACCCCACCTAGGGTATGGGCACTGATGCCCATACCCTGATGATGACGCGGAGGAGAGAACATGCCCCCAGCGTCCCCGGCGGGAATCGAACCCAGGACCCTCTAGCTCTTGAGGCGACAGCGCTACCGACTGCGCCAACGTGCCCCTTGATCCACCCCTATACTGGGCTGGTGGAAATAAGGTATTTTATTTTATTTAAACCAGGCCAGGGTTATTGTAAGTGACAGGGGCAGGCTGGTGTTTGTACTCAGGTACGGTGGAACTCCAGGCAGTTGCTTGGCAGGGTAAACCCAAGTGAAAGAGCTGGCCGGTGCATTGGCGAGGCGAGCAGGCAGGCAGGTAATCCTGAAGACAGGGAGAACATGTATTAGACTAACTGGCAGGCAAGGCAAACAAACAAACAAACTGCCAAACTGACTGGCAAAATTGACTGGCGTCAGGGCTTGAAGGTGGCACACTGTCAAAACGTGAATGGCACAACAATTCCAGCGGGGACTGGCTGCTGGCACAGGGTGCTTGTAGTGTCATGGAGATGACTTGGTGATGGCCAGGTGTGCTGATTGCTGATGATGAGCAGGTGTGCAGAGAGAGAGAGAGAGAGAGAGAGAGAGAGAGAGAGACAGGGAGGGGGGGGCATGAATAGACAGACTGACAGACATATTTATTTATTTCGATTATATGACCTACGGCCCAAGAGTTATAGTCCAAAACGTAAAGCACAGGGCCGGCGGGTAACGGAGGCTAGGGGAGGCTAATTCCACGCTCCTTCTACCCCGAATCACCTGCTATACCTGCCTGTCAACAGAGAGGAACGATGATGACCTGGGAGTGGGAGGTATAACGCTAGCTGGGAATCCGACACACGCTCACTTCGTTTGGGAGTCAAAGAAAGCAGTCAGTGTGGTGTTGTGTGTAAAAGGTGCCGCGCACCACGATATTAACCCATTAAGACTGGGAACGCATCTGTGTGTCACTTTTAGATTTCTTTTGCTATTCAAAAATAGCAGATCTACAAGCTCATAGTGCGGCACCGAGTGCCGCGCTATGAGCTTGTAGATCTGCTATTTTTGAAAAATCGTGAACATTTGTGGCAAAATCTTGGATTATATATTTTTTAAAGCGAACATTTGTAAAATATTTAGTTCCAGGAACCCCCAGAAGCTAAGATTTGAGTTACAAATGTCCGCCAAAAAAAGAAAAAAAAATCACATTTTTGCACAACCTTTCATGATTTCTCAAAAATAGCAGATCTACAAAGTGCCGCTCTATGAGCTTGTATATCTGCTATTTTTGAATAGCCCAACGAAATCTAAAAATGACACACAGATGCGTTCCCGGTCTTAAAGAGTTAAAAACGACAACAGATCGATAGACAGACAGACACAAAGAAGGAGAATTTGAGCATTTTAGAAATAATTCCATTCCCTTCCCAATCCACACAGACCAAAGATAAACGGAGGAGGAAAGACGAGTGGACAGACAGACAAACAGACAGACAGACAGACAGACAGACAGACAGACAGACAGAGCTCCCGGTTTGCTAGATTGAAATGTTTCATCATAGGATAAAGGTGATCACCCAGAATAACTTTATATTTATTTGCAATGACCCTTCCCTGCAAGGGAATAATTGGACCCACGCAATGGAAAACAGCATAACCCCACCAGACCCTGTCACTGACGAGGGTCAAGCATATAGGCCTGTCCCCAGCCAGACCTGGAGTAACCTAATGCACAGGCTTTAGGGGCTGCAGCCCAGAGAGTCTCACTCCCTATAACCTATAACGGAGCAAATTTGACTTACATCGTTGTTGGACAAGCCATCCCCATGCAACATGCAGTATCTTTATGTCTACATTACTTTGAAGCATTTTTGTCTCTGAACAGTTTTGGCTAGGTACATGTACGTACGGGCAGCCTGTCACCCGCTCGCTCTCTTGTTGAAACCAATGCTCGCTCGACCACGATGACCGTTAGCATATAGGCGCCGATCCTGTGGGTGCTCGAGCACCCACAGGAGACAGCAAGCATCCATTTTCATTTGTTTATTTTCTAACGGTATAGTACTTTATATTCGTGCGACAGGCGATTGTAATCATTCATATGATATGATATGACTATGAATACAGCTGTGCCTTGAGACCTACCCTTTGGTGTGATATGGTTTTGGGTTGTGGGTTTTATTTCCACATTCTGTCTGGAGTCTTTTCTTCTTTCTTTTTACAAATCATGTAGAACCTAAACAGACACAAAGCTGTTTAGAATGGTCCACACAATCCTCACAAACGTAACAGTCTGCATTTAAATTAGCATAAACTCTGCACTAGCATGTCTATAAATAGCAAAACAAAAGGTTCTCTAATATTGATTGAATTGAAATTACCCTGAGTTCATAATAACCGTGATTATCCCTTTAAAATGCTGAACCTTTACCTCTAACCTCATTGCCCGGTCGGACCTGTCATGTCACTGCCCTTATGGATGCCGGAGAGCAGCACTAGGCCCCGGGGGCAGCGGTCCAAATCTGCCCATGCAGCTATCCTGCTTACTCTTCTCCATCTCCACTTGTGCACTATAGTACACAACACACGCACGCACGCACGCGCACACGCACGCACGCACGCACAGTCAAGAGTGGTGGAAAAAGGCCTCACATTTTGTACTTAAGTAAAAGTATCAATACTGCAATGTGGAAATACTCCGTTACAAGTAAAAGTCCGGAATTCTAAATTTACTTGAGTAAAAGTACAAAAGTATTGGTATCAAAATGTACTTAAAGTACCAAAAGCAGAAAGTAGTCATTATGCACAATTTTTCAAATGTATAAAATGTATAAAAATCCTTTGAAAATAGCAGATCTACAAGCTCACAATGCGTTGTATCGCGACGCATTGTGAGCTTGTAGATCTGCTATTTTCAAATTGCCGAAACGTATATAGGGCCAAAGTTGTTACTGTATGTTTTAAAAAAAAATAATAATCAAAATCTACAAAGTAACTAGTAACTAAAGTTTTCAAATAATTGTAGTGGACTAAAAGTACAATATTTGCCTCTGAGATGTAAAGTGGAGTAGAAGTAAAAGTACTGAACATTGGAAATACTCCAGTAAAGTAACAATACCATTTTTTAAAAACTTAAGTACAGTACTTGAGTAAATGTACTTAGTCACTTTCCACCAATGCATACAGTACGCGCACACGCACAAACAAGAACACACAAAGCAAGAGCATCTCCGCTGGTAAACTTTTTGTGGGTCAACACAATCAAACACACACAAACACAAACAAACTGCGTGCTGTATGCCTCACACACAGCATTTACTAGCGGGAGAGAGAGAGAGAGCCATAATCTGCTTGGGTCGGGACAGTCGTCTTAGCGAGGTGTCATATGCTGACTGGACATATGCTGACCCCCTCCAATTTGTGTTTGTGCTGACGGCCTGCTGTTAGGACGGTTCTGCTGAGTTTAGTTTGGGAGTGGTGCAGGGAGGGGGAAGGAGAGGGGGTGGGGGGGGGTTGTGCTGTACTGTAGTGCCACGGTTCTCAAAGTGGGGTCCGGGGATACCCAGGGGTCCTCGGAGAGGTACAAGGGGGTCCCCAGCAAAATTCTCTTAATATAGTGTCACTATCGTTTTAACCACATTAAGCATTATTTTATAGTCTGGCTATTCAAAAAATAGCAGATCTACAAGCTCATAGCGCGGCACCGAGTGCCGCGCTATGAGCTTGTAGATCTGCTATTTTTTGAGAAATCATGAAAACGTCTGCAAATCCATGTATTTTAGAGTGAATTTTTTTTAACTCAAATCTTTGCTTCTGGGGGTCCCTAGAACAACATATTTTGAGATGTGGGTCGGCGGCCAAATACATATCATATTGGGGGTCCTTGACATGAGAAAGTTTGAGAACCACTGCTGTAGTGTACGTGACAGAAATGTTTGTTGTGTGTCTATGCGTGCATTGGGTTATTGTGCGACTGTGTTTGATCGTTGATTGTCGATTGTCTTTGTGTTTATTGTGGTCGGTGTTATAATGGAGAATCCCTGGAGACGTTATCTTATAATATAAGATTATGAGTGTATGTATTATGCTGTTAAGGTCCGTGCGTACACCGAGAGCGTTTATTTTGTGCGATTAATTCGCATTAATTCAAACTGCTGTTTGTGTTATGAGTACATATGAGCGTCATTATTACGAGGTGATGAAGCAACATCATTATTTTCGATAATAAGGTCGATTTTTCAACGCAAATAAAATCAGTTAAAAACCAGTGTGAATGCGGCATCACCAAAATAAAAGTTTTATGAGGAGTAATCGTGTTGCTTTCCCGTATTGTTCCTTTGCGTCACTCCTAGTGTGTAATGACCTTTAGTGTTGATCAATGGTGTAAAGTAACTAAGTACATATACTCAAGTACTGTACTTAAGTTAAATTTTGAGGTACCTTTACTTTAGTATTTCCAATTTTCAATACTTTTACTTTTACTCCACTACATCTCTGAGGAAAATATTGTACTTTCACTCCACAACAATTATTTGATAACTTTAGTTACTAGTTACTTTGCAGATATACATTATTATATTACAAAACATACATCAACCACTTCAGCCCTATTTTATACCTAGGCTATTTTTCAAACATTTTTGTACTTTTACTCTTGGTACTTTTTGTACTGTTACTCCAGTAACATTTTGAACACAGGCCTTTTACTTGTAACAGAGTATTTTTATATTGTGGTATTGCTACTTTTACTTAAGTAAAATACCTGAGTACTTCTTCCACCACTGTTACTCTTATTAGCCCTACTGTACATAATTTGTATTTGTCATGTTGCATGTGACACACACACACACACACACACACACACACACACACACACACACACACACACACACACACACACACACACACACACACACACACACACACACACACACACACACACACACACACACGCACACACACGCACGCACACACACACACACACACACACACACACACACACACACCGCAGAAGCTTAATCTGGATTATTAATGGCAGTTTATGGTTGCATTAAAAAGGGTGAACATGTTGAGCACAAACAATAGCAATAGGCTTTATATGTCATCATCACCAACGTACTATTATCGCGATACCTGCCAATAAAAACATTTTCCATAATACCTGAAAGAGCGGGGGACAAAAGACCACAATGTGCCCCTTATATTCCGATACCCCTGAAGACACACACACACACACGCACGCACGCACACACGCACGCACGCACGCACACAGCAATGCCCTGTACTCCTTACTTAGCACCGGGAGGTGACCCTGTGAAGAAGGACAGACAGACCTTTATCAATATGTATATAGGGCTGAAGTGGGTAATGTATGTTTTGTAATAATAATAAAAATCTACAAAGTAACTAAAGCTGTCAAATAATTGTGGAGTAAAAGTACAATATTTACCTCTGTGATGTAGTGGAGTGGAAGTAAAAGTACTGCAAATTGGAAATACTCCAGTAAAGTAAAAGTACCTCAAAAATGTACTTTGTTTCCCTTTACACCACTGTAAAGGGGTAAAAAAGTACATTTTTTACTGAAGTAAATACTGCAATGTAAGTTTTCAAATGTATAAAATGAAAATAGCCGATCTACAGTACTAGCTCACAATGTCGTGACGCATTGTGAGCGTGTAGATCGGCTATGTTCAAATGGCCGAAATGTAGATAGGGGTTGAAGTGGTTAATGTATGTTTTGTAATAATAATCAAAATCTACAAAGTAACTAGTAACTAAAGTTTTCAAATAATTGTAGTGGAGTAAAAGTATAATATTTGCCTCTGAGATGTAGTGGAGTAGAAGTAAAAGTATTGAAAATTGGAAATACTCCAGTAAAGTAAAAATGCCTCAAAATTTTACTTAAATACAGTACCTGAGTAAATGTACTTAGTCACTTTACACCACTGGTATTTTCCTGTGTGTCTGTGCAGTGTGACCATGTGTGCATATATCTATGTAAACAATCTGTCTATGCCTGTTTGTGTGTGCGTGTGCCGTGTGCGTGCGTGCGTGTGTGCGTGTGTGTTGAGCTTGATGCGTGTTGATTGGTTGCCAGGCCGTGCTTGGCAGTGGCGCGTCGTTGTCAAGTGAAATTAGCGGGCGACGATGGAAGACCCTCAGACCAGGACCATTCATTAAAGACCACCCCCCCCATGTCAACACACACACACACACACACACACACACACACACACACACACACACACACACACACACACACACACACACACACACACAACCAGCACCCTCTGCCTGCTGTCACCACAGTTTATACCTGGATCGGCAAGGTGTTGCCTTGTGTGGCAACGCACCACTCGTTTTTAGCATCTGACATACATTTACCACATTAGCCCTGGCGTCCCTATGTTGGGCATGAAATGATAGGAAAATGTTTTCAAATATTTTCCAAAATACTCCAAAAATCTATTTCCCATAGAGCTACAAGCTCACAGTGTGTCATGTTGCTATGCGTTTGTGAGCATTGTAGATTGGCTATCTTCTCTATTCATTGCACGGCGAATAGTAGTACCGAAAGGGATGGACTTACCCACTTACCCATTATTGCTTTAAGATATAATATATTAATGTGTTGTGTTATGTTAACACATCGGGTGCCGAACACGGTCTGGACCGTGTTTTCACATAGTAGCGCTCTGGTGCCGAACACGGTCCGAACCGTGTTTGGTGTCTCTTTGTTTTTTTTGTTTTTTTCCATACGGGAGGGGCTGGAGTAGCTTTGGGATCACCCACGGTGAATCTGACAAGGATGGGCCAGATCACGGTGAATCTGAGAAGGATGGGCCAGATGCATCATCGTGTCAAAAAACATGGCGCACATCCGCTTCCGCTCTATTTCCTTCTCTAAAACCCCTATAACTCCGAAACGTTTTACTCTGGGGAAAACGACTCATTTTGTGTGCACGATCGCTCCGCCATTGTTACTCGCGTGAGAGATGTTATCGTGCCAGGCGTTAGCCAGGACCATCGGGTAAAATGGAGGCATGCTTTTTTTTCTCATGGAATGCACGTCGTGGAGTCTACAGCTTAAACAGCGCTGCGCAGCTCAACGGTGAGATTTCGGCACCGAACGTAATCTGTTATTATAAAATGCTGGCACCCGATGTGTTAATATCCTCCCTTTCATTTCATGGATACTGTAAATATCCACGGATTTCAATTTCTTAAACATACCATTGTTATCCATATATAGGGCTTAAAGGACGGCTTCACCCATTTTCAACCTATCATCATATAGGTCCTCACTAACACTCATGATGGTAAAAAGGTCAAAAATTTTTAAAAAATGATAAAAAGAAATCCACTCGGCCTGTGTCTCATAGAAAGTCAACGACAACAAAATATTCTAAGTCTTGGGTCTGAGAGTCTAAAATCTCATCAAACGGTCGTTCCGTGGCTCAAATGACGAATATAAATAATGGACCTTGATATGAAAAGGGTTGAAAACCATTGCTTTAGACGGTAAGCACTAAAAAGCACTTTAGCATAGCAGTGTAAGAGCACCACGGTAAAAATCGGTGAGTGTCAAAATCCATTTTGACTTTCAGCGTTCATTTAACACTCAGTGTGACTAGCAGCTCTGTGGTCACGAGGGTGTGTTACATAATAAGCTGCAGAAACAACTTGGCAGATCAACTGACCTGCTGGGAAACGACCCCTGCACTGCAGTGGGCTCCCGTCACAGTGGGCTAGGTTGAAACGTGTGAACTTGAGGTGTGTGCGCGTGCGCGTGCGTGTGCTTGTGCGTGTGCGCGTGTGTGTGTGTGCGTACATACTATACCGTTTCTGTCTAGCAGAAACCTTGTATCTCTGTGTTTAAACTTTTTATGTTTTTTGTTTGTAAATTAATGCTGTCCCTCATCGTACTACAGTGTCACACGAAAGTAACAAAACTACATTGGAACATAGCATGTGTGCACACGAGTGTGTGCCACTCAGAGACATGTGCCGGCGTGCGTGATATCTGCGGTCCCACAGGTACGGCAGCGGCGCGCACGTTTCAGCGTACGGCACAGCGTATAGCCTCGTTCACCAGCCTTTATAATCTCGGAGGAGAAAAGGCCTGGTCACGACCTAATGCAGAGAGTGTCTATAGGTCGGGACTGACGTCGTATGTACTTCCCCCCGGAAACTGCCTTTTTCGACCAATCACAACACATGTTTAGTGCACAGAGAATGTAAACGCATCTGTAAACAGACGTAACTTCCTTGGGCGGTACTTTCGCCAAATTCCAGTACTTCCGTTTAGACACTAAACAGGCCAGATCTCGCGGGATAGAATGCTGTGGGACTTAGTGTTAACATACTATTTGTAATAGAGCAGTGGTTCTCAACCAGTGGTCCGGGGACCACTAATGGTCCTTGAGGGGGTTCCAAGGGATCCCCAGCCAAATGAATAGTTAGGAACCATATTGACCTGTAATAGGCTCTATGCACAGCAGCCATGTTATCGCTTCTTTCACAGGTGTTACCAATGATACTAATGAAGGCTCTGTTCCATTTAGTCTAGCACAGTGGTTTCCACGACCCCCATAACTCTGAGAGTGTACAAATGGAACCAAATGGACATTTGGTTCCATTTGTACACTCTCAGAGTTACACACCTGTAAGGGGCCATTTGGAAGCCCATGAGGGTCCCTGGACGCCAACTGTAGACCCACTGGTGTAACAGAGTGTTTCCAGTGAGCCAACATGCACAATATCAGCACCCTGACTCTGTTTGACCAGAATGGAACAGAGCCTTCATTAGTATCATTGGTAACACCTGTGAATGTCTTCAAAATATGGCTGCTGTGAATAGAGCCTATTGTCTGTAACTCTGAGTGCGTACAAATGGAACCAAATGGTCCATTTGGTTCCATTTGTACACTCTCAGAGTTAGGTTGAAAACCACCATTAGAGGGAGAGGGGTTCCCAGCTGGACACAGCTCTTACACTACCTGGAAGTTTGGCACAATCCAGTGTTGTGTTCTATTTTTTTTCGGAGGGTATACGCTACGATACGATGCGCGTGGCCGTGGGTATACGCTCTCGCGTTTTCAATGGATGAAATGGTTATTAGACTGTATACGCTTCTTTCCAAAATAATCTGGACTGTGTACGGCGTATACAGCGTCTGACGGTAGAACACACCACTGGCACAATCCCAGATTTGCTCTAGCAGGTGATACACTGCTTTCAGTGCCCGTGCTGCTGACTCTCTGTCTTCTTTTCCTCCTCTCTCTCTCTCTCTCTCTCTCTCTCTCTCTCTCTCTCTCTCTCTCTCTCTCTCTCTCTCTCTCTCTCTCTCCCTCTCTCCCTCATTTCCCTTCTCTGGTTTCCTGTGCTTTTAATCCTTACCTTCCCTCCCATTCTATCTCACTCTCTGTCCTTTGCTTTCCTCCATACTGATGGTCC
>NC_139959.1:33069492-33109492 GCF_963454915.1 Gymnoscopelus microlampas | reverse complement strand
TGGCCCTCACAAGTATAGTAATACAAATACACACACACACACACACGCACATGCACTCACACTCACACTCACACACACACACACACACACACACACACACACACACACACACACACACACGCTCCCACGCACGCACGCACGCACGCACGCACGCACACAAGCACACACGCATACGCATACACATACACATACACATACACATACACATACACATACACATACACATACACATGCGCACACGCACACGCACACGCACACGCACACATACACACGCGCGCGCACGCAGGCAGGCATGCAGGCCTCAACATTGCCCACAGCTACTCAGTAAGGAATCCTGATAAGAAGAATTAGTCAAAACTTGGTGGCTGCCAGTCAGCGCCAATTAAACTTTAATCTTGGGCTGAAACAGGCACAAATAAATTAAACCCTTGTGAGCAGCAATGTGCGCTCCCCTGATAATGGGGGATTGGAGACTTCTGGGTAGCAAGAGGCTGCATGTTTCTCCAGCTCAGACATGGCAGCCATAGTGGTGCAGGGGGAACAGGGTGACGCTAGTGACGGAGACAAACTGGAAAGGAACACTCAAAGTTGTCTGTTTGGCTCAAGCAACGTGCACGGATGTGTGCGCACGCGCACACATTACATAGTACATACATGCACATACGTAGCCACTGACAGACACTGCCAGGAACACATGCAAGTGAATTACTAACGCCACAGTTTTACATTTAGTATTCTTATTGGAGCCTGGACAGAAATGCACGCACGCACTCGGGTGCATTTGATTTATCTCGCAAGTGAGTGAAAAGTGTTCGCTTAGACTGTGAAAGTGTCCGACTGTTCAAATTAAGCAGGCACACTACATTAAGTTACAAATATTTGCAACTATATTGACACGCAATACGTTTTGCATAGGTCTGATGGAGACAATTGCAATTGATCTGCATTTGCACACAGCCATTGACCATTATCATGTGCACGGAACACACGAAGCCCCTTTTTCGCTGTCTCCAAATGTAAGCTGTTTATTAGCATTTTTGTGTTCGCTGGCTCCCGGGTTGCCAAATCATGTGCGTCAAACAAGCGTCAGTGATGCCACATCCGTGAAACAAGCGGACTATGACGCGCGCGCGGTGCTCATATCCCCCCGACGGGTATGGTCTAGTTTATATAATATGTGTGTCTGTGTGTCAATTCAATTCATAACCTTCATCATCACTTTTAAACATTGCTAAAATAGCTAATCTGTACAAGCTCATAACGCGTCACAACAACTTGTGAGATTGTAGATATAGCTATTTTAGCTATTTCTGTTTTTGTTTGTTTGTTTGTTTGTTTGTTTTTTAAGCCATTTCACAACAGGGGGCCCAGGCAGAGGCTGTGACTATTTGGGGTCTGTGGCATGGTGGCAGGCACCAGTTTGGTAACCCTCTGTGATATGATGCCACCCTAACATTGTCCAGATACATTGGCTGTACCATCACTATGCTGGACTCATGCCAGGTTCTCTCAGAAAAGCCCCGGAAGCAAGCTGCTGGTGAAGCAAGCTCCTTGTGCAGGAACCTACAAAGGTCAATTGCATGCTCCCGGCTGGCATTATCTAATATGTCCTAATACTCACACATACACTTATTTCTCACAAATTAATGCACTGCACCAAGAAATTACAATGTATGTATATGCACAGCATGTATGTATGTATGTATGTATGTATGTATGTATGTATGTATGTATGTATGTATGTATGTATGTATGTATGTATGTATGTATGTATGTATGTATGTATGTACAGTATATGAACTATTTATTTTATTTATTTTATTTATTTTATTTATTTTATTTATTTTATTTATTTTATTTATTTTATTTATTTTATTTATTTTATTTATTTTATTTTATTTGGTCATACTGTCATACTGGACCTTTCTGTGTATGCTATAGTTTGAACCAAAAGCCATGTTCCTGGTATGAAACCGAAATATGCTGAATTGTCCTTGGGCCTGAAAGTATCAACCTACACACAATATTACTAGTGGGAAAAGATCTAGCATTTGTATCGGCCAGAGGAAATACTTTTAATGTCAGGATATTCAAACGTATGGTTGTCCCCACACATGCTGAGCGGAGGGGAATATTTCATTAATATTTTTTAATGAATTAGCACCCTTATCTCCGTTTTCCCGCGCACCGACCTGTGCTAGCTTGGTGTTTAATTTCAAAGTAATTTCCTTGCTATATGAGCGTGCCGTTTATGTATTAATGTCATGGGCCTCGTCAGCCAACGCCATGATTTATTCTGGAGTATAGTGGTCACATACATGCCGGTATCTTAAGAAAAATAAGCCCCAGAGAAACGCCGTGATGAGAAAACAATAACATTAACAATATTAGCGACAATAATGAAAATAATTGCCGGTGAAGCAACAATGGCAACACAATGGTAATCACACATAGTGGAATACCTCGGCGTTTGACCGAATCGTACACAATTATCATGCATGTGTATATAATATAATTAATTCTATGTCTGTGCCTCTTAGCCCCGGGCGATCAGCATAGAATCAGTTTTGTATGTATAATAGATCAGAGAGCGGTTCATGAATAAAACAAACGCGTGGAGTGTGCAGCAGTGACTGTGAATGTTTGTCTTTGGACAGCGGAATCAAAGTGAACATGTAATATTGTGATAATCCATACTTGATGAATTCAAGGGGGCTGACTTTCCTTAGCTAAGTTCAGCTAATTTCCAGACATGGCTTGGCTCCGTAATTGAGTTTCCAATAACATTATGATTATTCCAGCCCACATGATAATTGAATTCAAGGTTGTTTTTTTCTTCTTCTTCTTAACCCATTAAGACCGGGAACGCATCTGTGTGTCATTTTAAGATTTCTTTGGCTATTTTGGAAAAATCTTCAACATTTGTGCGAATATTTAAATATATTTTCTGTTTTAAAGGGAACATTTGTAACTTGTAATTTGTAACCCAGAAGATTTGAGTTACAAATGTTCGCTTTAAAAAATACATATTCGAAGATTTGCACACATTTTCATTTTCAAAAATAGCAGATCTACAAGCTCATAGCGCAGCGCTCTGTGCCGCGCTATGAGCTTGTAGATCTGCATTTTTTTAATAGCCAAGGAAATCTAAAATGACACACAAGATGCGTTCCCTGTTCCCGGTCTTAATAGGTTAACACCGCAATATTGTAGATGTGTGATTATTACACATTTGCATGTGGATTCCACTGCCTTCCTGAAAGTCATCACTTTTCTCCTAACTGGATTTCCTATATTGTAGCATACATTTGGTTCATAACAAATGACGGGACCCCCTCTCGTTATGAGCACAGAGTCAATTATTCCAAAAGTTCTTTTTTATACAAATTTCATCCCAGAAGTCTAACGATATTGCAAAGAAGTCTCCTCCGAAAGAAAAGGCTCGGAGAGAAAAAAAAGAGAAGATCCAGCCCCCAACCTGTTTATCATTCTCATTATATGAGGGAAAAGTGAATATTTTTACTGTTGAACTCATCAAATTCACATCACTGCCAACACTTGCTGCCACGCTTTCCAGTTTGATCCTGCTCAAGAAATGCTATCAAACTTAGACATCCTGGCCCCAATTCTCATCTGTTGCATTATGTAGGCCGTATGGGCACGGAGTGGCGCGGGTGTGCATGTAATTTTCATTAGACTGATAGAGCCCCTACAGAATCAGCCTGGTACGGGTGGTTCACAAAGGCAGCAGTACTGTGGTTCCCAGGCACAATATGTGCCAAATCCCCTCTCCTCACAGCTCTAGGTGAACTAGTTGGTGCTGTATCTCATGTCTACCCCAGCAGAAAATGAATTTTTGACAATGCAACAGCGACCGGCTAAGAGCGATCGATGGGGCTCATCATCACGCATGTGCAGCCGCAGCACAATCTGAGACGCCCACCCGCCCCCCCCCTCCCCCCGCACCCCCCCTCCCCCCCGCCTACACAAGCCCCCAGATGTGGGAAATTATTTAGCATATAGCCCTGCATCTAAGTCTGCCTCTGTCTGGCATGGGGGAGAGCAGAAGAAGGGCCCTTTTATAGTCTGATGTTTATCAGCATCATCAGCTCACACGGCAAGACTACCAGACTATACAGTGAGAAGTGGGTGGCGTTTCAGCGTTAGCGTAGCATTAGCCAGTCGCTCCGAGCCGTGCTAGCTGTCACATTGGAGGATGACTGGGCGACTAGTCGACGCTTTGAGCTACTGGGCACATGGAAAAGGCTGTGAATGGAGAGACGTATCCATTCTCATCATTGGAAGTAGCCACAGGGTCCGTTGCAGCGAGGATGGCACCAGCCAACACATTATGCCGGAGTTTAGCTGTTGTTTTGCATAAATGTTGAATCATGCCAGCGTCCTTTTAGTGTGTAACAACAGCCTGCGTTGATATTGATTTAATGCTTGCTAATATTTAAACTGTCCTGGGGGACCGTTGCTGTCAAACATGGTTTAATGTAGTCTACTGCAACAGATATCATAAATACAGCCGCGTAAGGCTGGAAATTGATTATTGCCGGATGTTTTGTTTTCCTCGGTTCGTGGAGCTATTGACAAAATCTATATTGAATAGGCCTATAACGAGTTTGTTGCTACAGTATATGAGATCATAATAGGCTAATTATAGTGCTTATAGTAAAGTGTAAAAGTACAGTTAGTAACTTGTAGGCTATGTTGTTTTGTGAACAATATATTCACAACGTGGGTTCACTGTATGTATGTTTGAGATATTGAATGATGAACTACATGTAATTCCCTGCAGAGAGGGGGGAGGGGGAGGTTTGGTAAAGGGAAAGAAAATCCAGAAATAAGTAGGAAAGAAAGGTTGCAACAACTTTTTAACAAAACATGACACGGGAATGAGGGCTGAGTCCTCATTTACATACGCTGACATTTTGCGGAGAATATTTCAACGTTGGGCTGAGCTGTAATGAACTCCTGCCAGGGAGCAGTCAAGGAATAATGTTTCCATAAAGGTAACCTGTCCAACGGCTCTCTCCGGGAGAAGGATGTGAACGCGGAATAGAGACATTTTTTCCCCGCTCTATTCCTCCCCTCCACCATTGGATGTTCGGGCAACAAAGGGATATTTTTCTTCCCCGTCGCGCCATCCATCTTGGCCACGATACTGATTTAGTGTATTTTCCCTGTCTTTTTACAGGCTAATTGCGTGCGGTGGTGGAGAATTTGTTAGTGGTGACACCTTGGCTACCCATTGGGAATGCATCTCATTACCCGGGCACCATGTCCAGGAACATCAGATAATATTAGCTGTCATTAATCTGCCATATATAGAAGTGTGGGGGGAGGTGGGGGGGGGGGGCGCACCAGAGGACACAAAGAGACACGTATGATGGCTGGCAAGGGCTGGTAATGTTAAGGTCAAAGGTTCACAGAGGTCAAAGACGAACCCAGGTGGGCTTATGGAGTGGTAAAGATTATTAAACCTCGAATGTTACTCATCTCTGCTTCGGTCAGGTTGCTGCGACATTACGGTTATTGTAAGATGAAATGTATAGCCTATATGTGTTTTGCTTCTCAAACTTTATTCAAATTAAATGATTTTATAAATACATAATAAGTCAAAAAATGGCAGGAGTTTCCCAGCTCCATGTAAACAACAACAGTCTTTCTCAGATGAAAGTGCTTATAGCAGAGAGAGAAAGGCATTTTTGTAAATAAATTAATTCGTAGGTTTGATTTGTTTTTTTCATGTCTTCGACTGGCTTTTTGTTCTCAAATCCCATTTGACTGAAATGAATATGACAACCCTAAACGAGATTTTCATTCTCTTTCTACGGACCGATTGTTGCCTAAAAGAGTGCGCGTGCGTGTGCGTGCGTGTGCGTGCGTGTGCGTGCGTGTGCGTGTGCGTGTACGTGCACGTGTGTGTGTGTGTGTGTGTGTGCGTGTGTGCGTGTTTCCACACATATGTTTAATTTGATACAGCATCTTTAGCTTTTCCCTTTTTTTTGCGCCTTGTTTTTTTTTGCCTTCACAGCCCTAGCCTGAAGACTAGCTATATGCATACTAGATAGGATTACACCTTCTAAGCAGATTTCGTCTTGGAAGGGTTAACACAGAATCCCTCTGCTTTGACGAACAAACAGGACAGCATTTGAAGACACAGGAACTGAATAAGCTCTCATTAGAGACTTTTTTATATATTTAATTTTGCGGGGTAGGGGGGAGCTGTCCGCGTGCGTGTGAGCGTGTGTGCGTGTGTGTGTGTGTGTGGGTGGGTGTGTGTGTGAGCGTGTGTGTGCGTGTGCGTGTGCGTGTGTGTGTGTGTGTGTGTGCGCGTGTGTGTGTGCGTGTGTGTGTGTGTGTGTGTGTGTGTGTGTGTGTGTGTAAGAAGCCCGCTGTGCCTCCACCCTGCTGCGCTGCCTGGCTCTTTGAGCGAAAGGTAGGAGCATGTGGCCTAATGACTAAGGGTTCCTCTATAAAAACTATACAGCACAGCTCCCTGCAAATTGAGTTTCCTCTTTGTGCCAATTGAGGGTGGTTTATGTAGGCTCGCGGGGAGATCCTTTGAACTTTTCATTCCGAAAAAAAAAACCCTCTGAATTTCAGGGTCAAACCCCCTCCTCCACCGTCCCACCGTTACGGCCCCCCCACCCCACCCCACCCCACCCCCCACCCTATCTCTCCCTCCACTGGTAGAAGTGGAAGGAATAAGGCCAGAGCCAAATCCATGCCACATTGCGCCCAAACAATCTTGAGATTTTAATTTAATCATTTTAATTTGTATCTAATTCTGTTGACTTGATTTGGCACTAGAGCACCTTTGAATTGAATTGAATGGAATTGAATTGAATTGAATTGAATTGAATTGAATTGAATTGAATTCGAATTCGAATGGAGTTGTGTGGGGGTGGGGTTTGGGGGGGGGGGGGGCAGGAAAAAGGGATCAAGAATGAGTTTAAGGTATAGTAAGAAGCAGGTGTTTCTTCTCCCTTTATTGGTAATAAATGAGTTTATAAATTGCGGTTTATTAGATTAAACTTTCTGTGTTTACGTAAGGCTAAGCTAACTTTGAAGTCATTAGTTGGGAGCAGGACTGTCCTTATTTAACCCATTAAGACCGGGAACGCATCTGTGTCATTTTCAGTTTTCTTTGGGCTATTTATTTTGAAAAATCTTGAACAGCAAGTGTAAATCTTTGAATATATATATATTGTAAGCGAACGTTTTTCATTCAAATCTTTGCTTCTGGGGATTCTACAAATGTCTACTACTAACATTTTTTTGAAAAAGCTCATGTTGCTATAATCAGGGGTTCTCAAACTTTTTCATGTCAAGGACCCTCAAAATCTATATGTATTTGGCCGCGGACCCCTCCGCATCTCAAAATATGTTGTTCCAGGGACCCCGCAGAAACAAAGATTTGAGTTACCAAAGAAATGCTTAAAAAATATATATATGTATATATATTCAAAGATTTGCCCCCATTTTCACGATTTCTCAAAAAATAGCAGATCGACAAGCCCAAAAATAAAATCTACAAGCTCGTAGCGCGGCACTCGGTGCCGCGCTACGAGCTTGTAGATTTTATTTTTGGATAGCCCAAAGAAAAAAAAAAAAAATGACACTCAGATGCGTTCCCGGTCTCGATGGGTTAAAGTGGCATCTTTATAGAAGGCCAATCAGGACGCCGTCTCGTCTTTAACTAGAGAATTTGACAAGGCCCTAAATGTTACTAGCTTACACAGATGAAAGTCATAAACATCTGGACCTCGAGGACGTGACCAGAAAACACTCCCCGAGACCATTTACACATCAATGGGAATTATGTCTTTAAAAAATCCCCAAACACAACAGAAGGGAACCCCGGGACTTGTTTAACGTCGTTTAACGTCGTTTTAACGTCGTTTTAACGCTTATTTCGGGGGCACTTTTAAATATGCTTTAGTGTTGACTAATGCCCCGTGTTCAATTGCTTTCCAGACAGAATGGATATCAGATATCAAATAAACTCGAACTCGAAGTTCAACTTCTATGAAAATGAATCGCAAGTCGTATTTTTTGTTCATATTTGTCGCATATTTATTATTATGCTCTAAAGAACAAAAAAAGGAAGAGGAAAAAAAAACAGCTCTGCATTAACCCATTAAGAACGCATCTGCGTCATTTTTTTATTTGAGCTAAAAAAGCATTATTTTACACTTTGGCTATTCCAAAATAGCAGATCTACAAGCTTGAGTTCTGCGCTACGAGATCTGCTATTTTCACGAAAAATAGTGAAAATGTGTGCAAATCTTTGAATATATATATTATTTTGAAGCGAAGATTTTTTACTCAAATCTTTGCTTCTGGGGGGTCCCTGGAACAACATATTTTGAGATGGCGGGTCCGCGGCCAAATACATATCATTTTGGGGGTCCTTGACATGAAAAAAGTTTGCAAAAATGTTCACGATAAAAGTAAAAATAAATCTACAAGCTCATAGTGCGGCACTCGGTGCTGCGCTACTGGCTTGTAGATCTGCTATTTTTGAATAGCGCACAGAAATCCAAAAGATGACACACAGATGCGTTCCCGGTCTAAATGGGTTAAGAAGAAGGCCTGTGAGTATAAATAAGTATTTGCCAAGAGGTAGTTGCTGCTTCTCCTTTGTCACAAGCTATCTTTAAATGCCAAACAGCAAATGTTGGCGGCGTCCCACGATGGGGGTCTGGATGCCCATAGCACCCAGCCAAGTGGCAACCATTGTTGTCAACGTCGGGGGGCATGAAAAGCTGGGCTCATTCTACACAAATCAGAATGCCCGAAAAAGGTCTCAATATAAATCCAAGAGACTACTCCTCACTCTTTCTTTTTTCACCCCCACCCCACCCCATCGTCTTCACAATTATGCACACACACTGCCATAAATCTAATGCGCTTTCATGATCTGTGGGAGCGCAGTACATAAAAACGTGTTTGCCCGGATTTGCATACAAACATACTTATTCTAAATCCCCCTCAGAAGTTGTAAATGATTGTCTTTTCCTGAAATACATCTCAGCAAATTGTATTTGGGCATGTTTATGAATCCTATTACGGCATGGGTTTTATCATATTTTGTGGACAGCGATGGCTTCTCGTCGTCGTGGCTGTTAGGGAGAGAGGGAGAGACGGTGGCGGCCTCGGGGCGATAGATTTTTGTCATTTGTTTCAGATGGGCGCCGGATTTTCCCCTGCCTCGCTTTCCACGACAGGTCCACGGTAGCAAGATGGATCTCTAGCTATGTCCTCACAGGGAGGAGTAATTCAGTAAGTACTGTCATGAGCCAAAGAGGCTGCGATGGGAAGCCATTCTCCCGGTTTTCACGTAACACATTTGAATGCATTGATTGGAAATAGAAGTCCTCGTTAAGTGTTTCCATAAAAGACCCCGGCAACAATAGCCGAATGTTTCCTTTTGATGTGAACCCTTTTCAATTTCTCCTTCTTGTTCTCCATATGACTGCAAAAAACGGTGACATAATCAAGTGTGAGTGTTGCGCAATAAGGCCCACAATAGACTAGTATTTATCGGGAGCTGGGAAAAGCTGCTGGGCAGACGAGAGAGAGAGAGGAGCAACAGTTTGTCAGCAGCGCCCAAGAGGTCTGGGCTGCCAAAGAGATTATAATAATCTGTATGTGGTCCGCCTCACACAGCCCAGCTGAGCAGCCATAGAGAACACATCCAAGGTTACAAGAGAGTGGATCAGCCCCGACACTGACTTAGAACGGTCTCACCTACAGTACGGATTACGGAAGGTCTGTGCTATCATTCAAATGACGCACGTGAGGCTCCAGTGGTGCAAAGTAACAAAGTACATTTACTCAAGTACTGTACTTAAGTACAATTTTGACAATTTTTTACTTTACTTGAGTATTTCATTTTCAGTACTTTTACTTCTACTCCACTACATCTCAGAGGCAAATATTGTACTTTTACTCCACTACAATTATTTAAAAAACTTTAGTTACTAGTTTGCAGATTTTGATTATTTTGATTATTATCACAAAACATACACTATTTCGATTTTGGCCATTTGAAAATAGCCGATCTACAAGCTCACAATAAGTCTTTTCGCGACGCATTGTGAGCTTGTAGATCGGCTATTTTCAAAGGATTTTTATGTTTTTTTTTAACATTTTATATTTTTATATTCTGCATAACAAGAACTTTTACTTTTGATACTTTAAGTAATTTTGACACCAATACTCTCGTACTTTTACTCAAGTCATTTTTTTTTTCATTCCGAACGTTTACTTGTAACAGAGTATTTCTACATTGCAGTATTGGTACTTTTACTTAAGTATTAATATTTGAGTACTTTTTCCACCACTGCGAGGCTTGCCCAAGTTTCTGCCAAGATAAAAGCCCAGTTCTACTAATTCAAACATGTGTAATTGTTCTTTTACATTTTTGCCCGTGGACTGCCTTGCACAGGGGCCAGCTGTGGCCCACGTGCTCCTGTCAGAATCGGTCCTTAATTGGTGGTACAAGCTGCTGAGTGCGTGGGTCATAAACATTTCAAGAGTTATAAAACTTTCATTAAGTTCTCACGATATCGCTCCGCTGAATGACCTTCTTTGCTCCGCAGACCGTCTCTCATTTTCGGGGAGGAGGGCGCTGAGGAGGGGGGGGGGGGGGGGGGGGGGGCGCGATCTCTCAACAGCACAGGAACAAGCGGTCTCTTTGTGGGACCGAGGGAGGGAGAGAGGGCCTTTTTCAAACTGTCTACGGCCTCTTGACTCGTCCTAAGCCAGAGATCAGAGCTTGGAAAGTGGCAAAACAAAGGGCCCGATTTAATGAGATTGTAAAACAGGGGCTAGCAGAAAAGCGGGCGGGTGGAGGGGGCTGGGGGTTCCAGACTATGCCATAGCTCTGGTCCGTTTCAAAAGGTCTTTTCAGGATTCCCCTCTCTAAGCCGTCTCAATATGAGCAGAGAGTGTGTGGGGGGGGGGAATCAAAGGGCCTCCTCCGAACGCTCCAATAGATTTTGACATGAAGAAGATGTGGAATGGAATTTTTGTCTGCCTGTCTTTTCCCGACACAAAGGAGGTCGCATTCCTAGAAAAAAATATGTGTCCCGCATTTTACATTCCTCAATGTCTGGATTTTCCCCCCTCTCTCTGTCCCCTAACGATTCAAAATTAGAATCTTAACCCATTCAATACGGGAACGCGTCTCAGTCATTTTAGATTTCTTTGGCTTTTAAATATTTTTTATTTTTTTTTGAAAAATTTGAACATGTGTAAAATATTTTTTCGCTTAAAACATATCTATATTCAAAGATTTGGACACATTTTCATGATTTTTCAAAAAATAGCAGATCTACAAGCTCATAGCGCGGCACTCGGTGCCGCGCTATGAGCTTGTATATCTGCTATTTTTGAATAGCCAAAGAAATCTTAAAATGACACAGATACGTTCCCAGTCCAAATGGATTAATACTAAACTTCAAACTATGTGTAATAGAGCTATTGCGTCGTCATAATTGCATTGAATTGTATACTGCTGGTGCACAATCATCACCATTGTGTTTTAAATGATTATAAGTGAAAATAGATAAATCAATGAGAAGGAGAAAAAAAAAACAATCACGCTTCAAAGAAAAATCCACTTTTTTCGAATGACCTGAAGGCGCCGAAAATGTGTTTTATTTTGCTGACAAACAACTCAACAAGCAGCCCAATATTCTGATCTGAAACAAACATAAACCACCCAATTATGATACTCGTTACCGCCACGGAATTATACCGCACGTTGTTTACTCAAACCTCCCTCGTAAATATAACATTGGCAACGCATCACAAAGAGAAACGACATTTCCACTCATGTCCCCAGCGTTGTTCTTTCTAACAAACACCCAAGTTTATCGCGATATACATCTGTCACATATCTTCTCTCCCAACTGATCTCTGTGGACTTACACCGTTTAACCCCTCCCCAATCATCATTATAAGGGCGACGGAGAGAGAGAGAGGGGAAAGAGAGGAGGGAGGGAGGGGGGTTAAGTAAAAGTATCACTACTGCATTGTAGAAGTAGCCTACTGCACTTACTGTGTAAGTAAAACGTCTGGAATTCCAAATTGACTTGAGCAAAAGTACAAATGCATTGGTATCAAAATGTACGTAAAGTACCGAAAGTGAAAGTACTAAAATGTTTGAAAATAGCCGATCTACAAGCTCACAACGCGATGCGACACGTTGTGAGCTTGTAGATCGGCTATTTTCAAACAAATGGCCTAGCTAAAGTGGTTTTGTAATGTAATAATTTATATCTGCAAACTAACTATAGTAACTAAAGTTTTCAAATAATTGTAGTGGAGTAAAAGTACAATATTTGACTCCGAGACGTAGTGGAGTAGAAGTAAAAGTATTGACAATTGGAAATATTGCGGTAAAGTAAGAGTACTTAAGTACAGTACTTGAGTAAATGTACTTAGTTACTTTGCGCCACTGGAAAGAGGGAGGGAGGGAGGGAGGGAGGGAGGGGAGCAGGGGGGATGGGAGGGCGAGAGAGAGAGAGAGAGAGAGAGAGAGAGAGAGAGAGAGAGAGAGAGAGAGAGAGAGAGAGAGGATAGGACAGGGGGAGGGGAGGGGAGCGAGGAATGAAAACAAGCCAGAGTTGAGGCGATAACCATCAAGGGCCCTAAACCCATTATCTGGCCCCTGTCCACTGTTTGAGTGTCAGGAGTCACACCCAGTTCCCCCGTTAGCCCCGAAGCTATTTGACCTGACTCTGCTGACATTCCCCCGTTCAGATGAATAGCCCCTCTCTGCATGCTAGGAAGTGTCCAGTTTGACCCTCACCTGCCCCAAGATCCGCCCCCCCCCCTTATTAACTGGGATCGCAGCCCTCTGTCTAACCTGTATTCTATTGCCTATCACCCCCCCCTCCCCCGTTCGAGCCTCTGAAGGCAGAGGCCATCTTCAGTAATAATGGAGGACAAATGAAGCCCGGCCGGGGCCCTAATGGCGCCGGCGTTTTTGTTAATGACGCTGCATGGGCTTTTGTGCTTCTTTCTCATTCGCTGAGACGGGGCGGACGTTTTAAGGGAATGAAAAAAAAAGATGCCAGTGGTGAGAAAGTACATTTACTCAAGTACTCTACTTAAGTACAATTTTGAGGTATTTGTACTTTAGAGCTTGTAGATCAGCTATTTTCAAATAGCCTAGGTATAAAATAGGGCTAAAGTGTTTTTTTATAATGTAATAATTTATATCTGCAAAGTATCTAGTAACTAAAGTTTTCAAATAATTGTAGTGGAGTGAAAGTACAATATTTGACTCCGAGATGTAGTGGAGTAGAAGTAAAACCATAGACAATTGGAAATGTTGAGGTATTTGTACTTTTCTCGAACATTTCCAATTTCCAATACTTTTACTTCTACTGCACTACATCTCAGAGGCAAATATTGTACTTTTACTCCACTACAATTATTTGAAAACTTGAGTTACAAGTCACTTTGCAGATATAAATCATTATATTATAAAACATACATTAACCACTTTAGCCCTATTTTATACCTAGGCTATTTGAAAATAGCAGATCTACAAGCTTCAACATCGCGACACGTTGTGAGCTTGTAGATCGGCTGTTTTCAAACAAGTTAGTACTTTTACTTTTGGCACTTCAAGTATATTTTGATCCCAATACGTTTGTACTTTTACTCAAGTAACATTTTGAACACCGGCCTTTTACTTAGAGTGTTTCTCCATTTCAGTGATACTTCTACTAAGTAAAAAATGTGAGTACTTTTTCCACCACTGAAAGATGCCATGCACTGCAGCACTAAAAAACGCCGGCGAGTGCCGTCGCGCCGTCGTTTTGGGAGGTTATAGGACACACTTAAAGTTCCTTCCGCGGCGCATCGGTATAATGGCCTCGTCACGGAACCATGCCGTACACAGCTGTTTCTTTTATGTTCTTTAATTAGCTCGGAGGAGGAGAGAGAGAGAGAGAGAGAGAGAAAAAAAAAGAAGTGCAGCGGCAAGTGCGTCTTTAAAGGAGGCCGACGTCGTAGACTTGAGAGACCCAAATACCAAAAGGACCTTCATAGGTGCACTGTAGTTAACCGATGTAATTAACAAGAACACAAGTAATCAGTCCAGGGGAAGTGTGTCATTAAATGCCCCCCCCCACCCTCCCCCCCGTGATTAATTTGCCGCTCGTAACGGTGAAATGAACCTTCTCCGTGTCCTTAATGACCCTGGTTAATCTTTTAAAGATAAAGGCGGGTGGGGGGGGTGTGGCGGGACAGAGTGAGAGAGACCAAGAGATATCAGAAGAGAGAGAGAGAGAGAGAGAGAGAGAGAGAGGGGGAGAGAGGAGATGGACCAAACCCAAGGCTTCAGAGTTATGTAAGGCTTTGAACCATGCCCAATGCCCCACTCTGCTGAAATGCTGTTCAAAGTGGCTTGGGGAGAGTGGTTAAGTGGAAACACAATACAGAGCTTACAGGGCTAGCTCATGATCTGTTCGGCGGGATAAAAAAAAAAAACACCCTTTGGATCGTCGTCAACGTTCCGCAACGCTCAGCATCTGACACCGGGGCTCTCTCTCTCTCTCTTAAAGTGGAGGTGGCAAAGAAGATTAGCGCAAAGAAAAGAGCTCCTATTATACGCCCTGTTGCATTATTAAACCCACCCCTACGTAATCCATTATTCAGTCGGAGTACATATTTGTCTTGCCAATTTTTTTTTTTTAATCTGAAGCCGTGATAATGCGGAATTAACCATTTGAATTAATCATGGGAATTAATGCTTTTGATACACCAGGCCCCTCCGCGTCCAGTCCAGGCCAGCTGCACTGGCCGGGACCACGGCTGCTTAACACAAGGAGTGCCAAGCATATGCTAGCTGGGGAGGAGTAAAGAGAGGGGGGGGGGGGAGAAGGAGGGTCTGGGTGGGCAGGGGAGAGGGAGGAGGTCCCTGTGGAGTCCTTCCACAATGAAACACAATATCCTCCTCCTCAAACGCGTGCAATGACTTAAACACTCCATTGTATTAAATATGAATGAGGTTCCCCCAGCATTGTCCGGGCGCGGGCGAGCGGGGAGACAGTGTTGTCGATTAGCCACATGATTAAGCAGACGACACGGCAAGGGGCCACAGAGGTAAATAAAGGCCGCCTTCTGTCATTTCCTTCGTCCCCGAGGGGGCCCCCATAGCCGCCGATGCGACCCCTCACAAAACTTAGCGCCGGTTTAGAGCCAATTGACTGAAAAAAGTGATAATGTATGGCCGTGAAAACGGCCGAGTGCTAGGAGGGAGGGAGAGAGGGAGGCAGATTAACGGGGTTAGGAAGTGGATGGAGACGATACTGAGGGACGGAGGGAAACGAGCGGGTGAGAGAGATAAAGGTGAAGGAAATGGGGAGGAGAATAGAGGTGTGAGTGGAAGACATGACATGGAGGGAAGGAGAAAAAGGGGGGACAGACAAGAGAGAGAGAGAGTCAGAGACAGAGGACAATAAACGGAGTCTCGGATTAAACAGGCAGGATAATTCCGTCATGCTCCATGTCAGGTGTTTATTATCACAGTGTAGCATTTGCATGTCAAAAAGAAGGGCCCCCGTCTCCGCCATATGAATGGGCTGACAGGGCATCTGTGCTACACTGTTGCAAAGCCCCCCTGTTAAGGAGTAGTGTGAACCCATTCACGGGCCTATTCACACTGGGCCCAATATGTCAAACGGTTATTATTGGCAGACTTAGCCATGCAAACAAATAGAGGCGGAGAGGTTCATAATGAAAGGCAATAAGTCGTTTTAATCAATTCCTCTCATTAATCAATTTTGGACCCTGTCTGTCAAAGCAAACAATCTCTGCTCGTATAATTGAAGGCCTTACAGATTCGCTTGAAAGAATATGGTTTCCACGGAGCGTCTGATTATTGTGGGACTATTAAATAGTCACAAAATTTCGGTGCTGCTGTATTAGAACAGTGGTTCTCAACCTTTTCAGGACCCCCCATTTTGTTTGACTCTGTTCCACAGATAAATAATTGTGAAAATAGAAGATCTACAAGCTCACAGCTTGTAGATCGGCTATTTTCACAATTTTTCCTCTTTTTTATATTATTTGACAAAACAAAAGTTGTTATAACATAGTTTGTTGAATACTTTTGATGCAGTAATGGTCTTTTTCTTTTCTTTTTTTTTTTGGTATTAAAAAGGTCTTAAAAGTCCTTAAATTGTCACTTCACTGTCATCTGGGGACCCCCCAAAATATTGTGGGGGGACCCACAGGTTGAGAACCACTGTATTAGACCCTTTTGTTTATTTTGTGTATGTATTTTAATTCAACTTATTCAACCCTAATGTAAGAATGTCACAGTGCACTATGTTGTGAACATAATTGCTTATATTAGCTAACATATTGTGTGTACAATGGATATTTCATCTTCAATATCTGGTTCTAAAATCATAAGTGCACGTACAACAACAGCAGAATATTTTTAGGAGGCATTATAAAGACTACACTTCCCTATGGTCAGATTAGAAGAGATTAACCGAAATTGCTAAATCTTGTGTTAATTCAACTCTTAAAAAATTACTGATTTCTACAGTGTGGCACCTTTAGGAAGTGAGCCGTCTAGAAGAGGGTCCGTCTGTGTGTCTATGTGTGTCCAAGGCTATTCTCGCAAACCACTGGACCGATTAGGTCCATATTTCTTGTGCACGCTGACAGTAGGCCATCCCTGAACAGTTTTGAAAAATATTTTTTATAATCTCAGACCCTCTGTCAATCCACTGATCAGTCTCACCCAATTATGTTCTACACTGATATCATCAATATGAGCTCCACAGGGAAGTCACACGCTATTAGACCCCGTCTTGTTTGGTACATTTTTACACTCTCAGTGTAAAAATCTATTAATTCACGAAACCTGTGTCTGTTTGTCTGTCTGTCCCGGGCATATGGCGCCGCCCAGACCGAACGACCTCAAACTTGACGCGCGTGTCCCATAAGACAGTGCAGAGTGTAGCGAAAAATGACGAACGTATGCAAAAAGGTGTGTTTGGGAGTGGTGTGGGCATCGGCTTCCCAGATTGACCAACCCGACCTGTCGGCTTCCGTGATTGGCTCAGCTTTGCACCACACTTCGCCAATATACCGTAAGAGGCGACGTGTGAGAAAATGTGAGATGAGACTGCAGGCCTTGGCTACACGTACATGGATCTTTTTCTAAACGCACATTTTTGTGTGCGTTTGGGCCTTTCAGCCACACGCAAACGGTGTTTTTGGCCACTAAAACGGATATTTTTGTAAACGGATAAATAAGTGAAGGTTTTCCAAAACATGCGTTTCAGTGGATCTGTGTGGACATGTAATCCGGAGATTTTGAGAGACGATGACGTCATCGCGCATTCGCACATGGTCATTATAATAATAAATAATACAATAATACATAAACACCGGACCGCTCATGGTCATTATAATAATAAATGAAGAGAGAGAGAGCAACACTTACAGTCTATGAAACAAGGCACGCTCATTTATGGCTAAATAATGTCATACTTAATAATAAGACAGTGGTGGGAAAAGTAGCTCATTCACTGTGTGACGAAAACGCTCTTTCTCTGCGCCAAGTAGAACACACGGCGCGCACACAGATTGAATGTGGGGTCTGTCGTCCTAAAACACAATCGCCCCGGTGCCGAGAGTCCCTGCTTTATAGTGGTGTTCGATGTTTTTACATTGCCAACTCTCACATGTACATAAACGTTCAGATTTCAAATATAAAGTGCTTACCCCTGAGCCACGGACGTTACAAGGCGATCCGGACCACGATAAGTACCCGTATCTCCCGTATTGTTCAATAAAAAGCATTTTAATCCGATCGTCGGCCATTTTCTCCAAATTTTCTCCGATGCTTTCAACCATGCGACACCAATGGTTGGAAGGTGTATTGCACTCTGATACATTACCAAAATAAAAGAACAGATAAAGAAAATGGTCGGCGATGGGATTAAAATGCTTTTTATTGAACAATACGGGAGATACGGGTACTTATCACGGTCCGGATTGCCTTGTAACATCCGTGGCTCAGGGGTAAGCACTTTATATTTGAAATCTGAACGTTTATGTACATGTGAGAGTTGGCAATGTAAAAAAAAAAAACGAACACCACTATAAACCAGAGACTCGACAGCGTCATGTGAACCATGGCTACTGTTTGAGCTGCAGCTGCGGCCTAATAATGTTGTTTTCGTTTATGTTCACGTATGCTGTTCACGTATGCTATTAAAATAATGCAGCTATTGCAGTATTGGGCCTTAACATGTGATTACAAATGTATTTGTATTTGGCCCCTCATATATATAATTTTAGAATAAATGTAAATATAAAATCTGATATAAAATTGAAACATGCAGCTGATCGATGCGTTTCTGCGTCTACGTGTGGACAGGGATTTTTGTTTATCTTTGTCATGTGGCCAGGGATTCTTTTTAAAAACGGAGGACTAAAATATCCGTTTAGTAAAAGATCCATGTACGTGTAGCCAAGGCCTGAGAGACTCCAAAATGTCAGACATCATGAACAACTACTCAGGTAAAGGAGCATTGCAACAATTGGGTGGGCATGGAACGGAAGCATCACTTCCGAATTACGTTGCGCCCGAGTTGGCTGGCGCCCAAAGGGCACACGTCTAATAATGCGGGGAAATGGGAATATAGCTTAACCTAATATAATCATCGTTCAAAAAAGAGTGTAATGTTATTTTTCAGACAACAGTCATTATAATTTCCCCATGTATGAGGCTGATAAGCTTGCAGTGTAGCGGACCTATTCGGTGGTGCTTATCTACGATCACTCATCCTTTTAACGATAGTGAGACGCTAACCTTAGCCAATATCAATGTACCCCCCCCCCCCCCCCCCATCCCCTCCATCCCCTCCCTTCATCCCGTCACGGGACATTCAGGTAACTAATCTGCCTTTAAAATATGTCTCGGAGGAAACGCCGGGCTAATTAGTATCGGAATTTACTGCCTTCACTTTTATTGACTTGTCCTACTTCTCCGATAATTAACTAATGAGTAAAGTAATGAGCTATGTCGTTCAGTTCGTGGCGTTCAATTAGAGTGCGGAATCAATTATTGAAAATAGTTTCTCGATGCCGCTTGCCTCGTGTGTGTGTGTGTGTGTGTGTGTGTGTAGCCGCAGCCAAAAGTGTGTGCCGTCAGGACAGACATAGCACCGTTCTGGCCCTTTTGTCCGAGAAAGGGATGCGTTTTCAAAACTTTTGTCCCATCGGAGAAAAGCAGTGGATTCTTACACCGGCTTTATTTTCCGTCTCTGTGAGGTATTTCTTTGTGCGCCTCAAGTGACTGTCAAATTCAATACCTGACAGCACACACGTCTTTCTTTTATTTTTCTATCATATCTTGTTACTTGATATGAGATGTTTCTAAATGATATCATTAAGGCATGCCGACACCGCTGGTAAAAGAGAAATGAGTTTACACTGGGGTACTGCACTACATGTTTCTAAAAAAAGGTCTTTTGACCCAATGCGAGTTACCTGGCAAAGCCCAGCGGATCTCAGATAAGGTCTCAGTAAACAATGTGTCATTGAGGTATTTCCAAGTTGAGCGAAAACACTGGGTTCATTATAGAAAATTAATTAGAGTATCACACTCCCAAGTGTTTTAGCTGATAATGAACTGTATCTCATCAGACCAATTTAGTCTGGCATCCTTTGATAATTATGTTTACGTCAAAATCAATGCTCCTTGTTAATGAAACTTGGCTGTATTCATCGCGCACTCCTGTATGATTCAGACGGAATCCAGATATCTGTCTTGATTCAAAGTCTAGTTTTGAGTATGATTTGGTTATACAGACTATAGGCTCAGTAAACCTTATGGTTGGTAAACACTGATTTGCATGTGATTCAACTTGTTTTAAACAACACATTGAAAGTTAAATAGATATTTCCAATGCCATACATACAACGTGAATAATTTAATGTCTATACTGGTGATGGGAGTACTGAAATGCAACTACTGAGACTGAGAGAAATGGGAAATGAATCGGGTTAAGTAATATTATGAGATGGGATTTAAAGCACTTGTGGGTCATGCCAGTACTGGTTGGTGTAAAGAAACATGAATAATGATTGGACACGCTCCCACTTATGCCCGAGTCGAATACTTTTATTTTGAACTCCAGTTGTTTTGCGCAATTAACGAAAACATTTACACATGAAGGCACATGTCATGCATGCATTGTGTGGCTTATGCAACTGCAAGGAGCGCGTGTGTGTGTGCGGGCGCGGACACGTGTGCATGTGAGTGAGTGAGTGAGTGAGTGAGTGAAAGAGAGAGACACAGAGACACACAGAGAGAGAGAGAGAGAGAGAGAGAGAGAGAGAGAGAGAGAGAGAGAGAGAGAGAGAGAGAGAGAGAGAGAGACTTTATTCCAGCCTTGAATTCAGACTCATATACCATCTAGCCTTTCTACCAGTCCTCTGACCATAAAAAGCTTCTGCCTGGATAATTGAAGCATTAAACACGCCTATATCTTTTTGCTTTAATTAATAATTAATTTAATGAGAGAGTCGAGGGGGGACTTGGTTGTAAAATACACTAATTAATCTGCCTTTTTATATCACAGGAGCAGTGTAAGAATTTGCAAAATGAAGAAAAAAAGGTAGACATCGAGAGAGACAGAGAGGAGAGGGAGACGGATTATACAAAACAACACTGTAGGTCAAAAACTAACATAATATGGCTGGCCTGGACCACAGTGGAAAGTAATTTTTTTCAACTGTATTGTGATATTCTGGATATGTTCAATGTATGTTATGGTCAGTGGTGGAAGAAGTACTAAGATATTTTACTGAAGTAAAAGCAGTGGTGGAAAGTAACAAAGTACATTTACTTAAGTACTGTACTTAAGTACGATTTTGAGGTATTTTTACTTTACTTGAGTATTTCCAATTTCCAATACTTTTACTTCGACTCCACGACATCTCAGAGGCAAATATTGTACTTTTACTCCACTACATTTATTTGAAAACTTTAGTTACTAGTTACTTTTCAGATATAAATCATGATATAACAAAACATACATTAACCACTTTAACCCTATTTTATACATAGGCTATTTGCCAGCCAGCCAGCCAGTCAGTGAGTGAGTGAGTGAGTGAGTGAGTGAGTGAGGACCTTCGTGTGCATAGAAACACTTCCGGAGGTAGATAGTAAAACAGAAGGTGGGATAAAGAAGCAGAGGGAGAGTGAGAGAGAGAGACGATACGAGAGAATCCCACTGCAGTTTTTGGTGTGGTATCAATATTCTATTAATACCCACGATGCCAGAGGTCCCTGGCTGGTGTGCCAGTCAGCGCTGAGCCGATGTGACAGTTCTCCCAGAAAGACGCTGAAAGCCAAGGACATTAAATTCCTCCTGACAGCAACCTTGGAGACTGTCCCAGGCGCGCGTCTCGTCTTCAGCTAGCAGTAAATCAGACAAATAAACTCAAAAGAACATAATGGAGTCGGCTCGCGTCATTATTATGACAAGATGGTTTATTTACTGTGGTGTACAGCTCGGCTTGTGCGTGTGCGTGTGTGTGTGTGTGTGTGTGTGAGTGTTCGTTCTGCCTGAGAACCAGAGGTGATTGTGAACCGTCGATGCCAATGAAACTAGTCTGAGCTACATTAGTGTACACACAGTAAACCTATGGGAATAGTATGAAATCCACAGTAATTCTCACTCAAACCACACTCACTAGCAGTAAATATGCACAGGTAAAAATGTGACAGCCCTCAGTGAAACAAGGGGTTATTTAAGCATTTGTGAGAAATTAAATAATATCTCTCAGCACCACTGCCTTAACCAGTTAAGACCGGGAACGCAGCTGCGTCATTTTAAGATTTCATTATGCTATTCAAAAATAGCAGATATACAAGCTCATAGCGCGGTGCCGCCCTATGAGCTTGTATATCTGCTATTGGGGGAAAAAAGCATGAAAATTCGTGCAAATCTTTGAATATATATGTTTTAAAGCGAACATTTGTAACTGTCAAATGTCTCAAAAAATGCCTTGATTTTTCTGAAAAAACTATTGTTGCTATATCAGCGGTGCTCAAACTTTTTTCTTGTCAAGGACCCCCAAAATGATATGTTTTTAATTAATATGTTGTTCAGGGACCCCCCCCCAGAAGCAAAGATTTGAGTTAAAAATATGTTTAAAAATAAATATATGTCTTCAACACAAATGTTCAAGATTTCTCAATAATAGCAGATCTACAAGCTTGTGAGCTTGTGGATCTGCTATTTTTGAATAGCCCCAAAGTATAAAATACTAAAATACTGGTTATAGCAAAAAAAAAATCCAAAAATTACACAGTATGCGTTCCCGGTCTTAATGGGTTAAACATGTAATGTTGTTGTTAGTTGGAATAAACACAGAAGAACCCGGGAGGAAGTGGACTAATAAAGGCGAGGAGCCAAACCCCAATTCCTGTTTTACACAATAAAGGAGGTCGTGCCCCCAGGGGCAAAAACAACATTTTTACCGAATGGGTTCCCAGATTGCTCTGTATACCTGGAAGGTACTGTAACACCTGATTCGGATGCTATCAATGCATAGAATGGGAGATTATCACGTTCTATCAGACCATTGAATGGGCGAAGTAGGCGACCTACCGGCTACCCCGCGATTTATCAGACCATTCATTGGGCGTAATCAGGAGCTACTGACCTACCGACGGAGATGAATTAAATAGTTTACTTTCGGTTTTGGTTTTGTTTGTTTCGGTTTCGGACCATGACGGAGGCGCGCAGTCTCAGGCGAGGTGGAGCCCCGCGACGGGCCACCGAAGGAGCTAAGGCGACTGAGTTGCCGCCCGGAGCGGTGCGACCCTCGCCTGTGCCTACTCAGCGCCGTTCGAGTTATGTACCGATACGCACAGAATCGTAAATATTGTTGTGGGGACTGCTCCGCCTCCGTCGGTAGGTCAGTAGCTCCTGATTACGCCCAATGAATGGTCTGACAAATCGCGGGGTAGACGGTAGCTCGCCTACTTCGCCCATTCAATGGTCTGATAAAACGTGATAATCTCCCATTCAATGCATTGATAGCATTCGAAGCCGGTGACTGTAATGATGTAGCCTCGCGTGGCCAGACAATATCACGGGACACACTGCGATGGCTAAAGTGCATGCAATTTTGCAAAGGCAGATTCGTCTGGAACCAGGCTAGTAATGATGTGGAAACAAGTATGGCCCTGAAAGAAAGTAAATTATGATTATGAAGGAAGTCCATTCACACGTCGGCTTTTCATACTCTCTGTGTGTGTGTGTGTGTGTGTGTGTGTGTGTGTGTGCGTGCGTGTGCGCGCGTGTGCATGTGTGCGTGCGTGTGTGTGTGTGTGTGTTGGGGGGGATTTGTCATTAGTTAGTCCTTTATAACTTAATCTATAAATTGAATGTGTACTGTATTGTCATTTTCAGATTTGCTTATGGCCCAAATGATACATATCAAAAGAACTGTATTCTTCACCTGAAATGTTGTTTCAATTATTCAAGACCAGAGCAAAAGGATATCTTCCGCTATACAGAATATGTCTTTCACCAATGTGAACCATAGTATAATTGTGAATGAAAGCAGTCTTACATAAAGACATGGCAGCAGACAATGTGAAAAACACTAACATTTTTGATGAAAATTGTTGAACGGACATTGACAAAATGTTCACCCAAGACTAAAATACGGACGCCAGCTTTAAAGTGATTTTATCCACTGGCCATTTGCTTGGCCATACTTACACAGTAGGCCTATATCCAAGAAGAATAAATAATTCCTCTTCTAGCATTCTGTGTTGATAATGTGCTGTACTGGATAACCCACAGATCTCAATGCAAACTAGATATTTGTTGTTCTTCTGATTCCATCCAAAATGAGAGCTTATGATACCGCAGACTTAGCCTGCAGCTAGCTATCTGTGGGCTCCCTCTCTCTCTCTTCCCTCTCTCTTAGCCTCCCCCCTCCCTCGTGGAAGACTTGGTTCCAATGCATGGGTTTCCAATATATTACCGACACGTGTGGGCTCGGGAAGTGTGAATGATGTCACAAAATATTTCATTGATTTCGTAGCTTCTTGTCGTCGATAATCAGTAACACCCGCAACACTGTATGGCTCCTGTTTTTAGCATGGCTTTTGTTGAACGTGTCACCCCCCCCCCCCCCCCCCACACACACACATCACCACTGATATAATATGTCGTAAGACATTGGGATGATGTTGTCTTGCCAGAGCGGTGTGACTGGTCCTTCTGTATGTCAGTGTGTTCTTCTGTGAGGGCGGTGTCTCTGACATGCACAGCCACGCTTGCAATTTGGCACCAGTTGATGTGGCCATGATGAATGCGAGACGTTGCACGCCATTCGGATGCTATCGATGCATTGAATGGGAGATTATCACGTTTTATCAGACCATTGAATGGGCAAAGTAGGCGACATACTAGGCCGCCCTAGCTGGTTTAGAGGGGCGGGTTCAAAATCTCCGGAGAGAGGATCCGTGGGCTCCCATTGGTTCACTGATCTGTGCGCCCGCCCCCCACCCCGCTCCTCGCCCCTCCTCCTCCTCCCCCATTGTGCAGCATTGAGAGCTCTGACGTCACAACATTTGGAGCGCCGCCCACTAGCACTCTGGTTGTTTGGGGGAAATGAAAGGTTGACTCCCACTTCCTATGCCAGGAAACGTCAACAGCGAGCGAGTTGCCGTCCCGAACGTTGTGACGTTCGCTTGAGCCTACTCAGCGCCGTTCGAGTTATGTACCGATAGGAACAGAATGGTAAATCATGTTGTGGGGACAGCTCCGCCTCCGAGTAGGTCAGTAGCTCCTGATTACGCCCAATGAATGGTCTGACAAATCGTGGGTAGGTCAGTATAACGCCTACTCGCCCTTTCAATTGTCTGATAAGACATGATAATCTCCCACTCGGCGCATTGATAGCAATCGAAGCCAGTGGAAATACACAATGCTTTAGCTGGTATCATCATGGCTTGTTTTGCCACCTCTGCACGCTTCACATTAGCCCCTACGGAACCTCTCCCTCCGCTATGTAGCTCCGAGATGAGGTCCCTCTTTAGTCTCTGCCGTATGCGGTAGACATTGTCGCACATTTTCCACTTTACATGTTTCTTACCCCTATCTGCACATCGTATCCAAAAAGTAAAGCATTTCCGCCACTAAGTTTTAGCTGACAATAAAATCTATCCAACGAGTTGAAGAAAGTATTTCATTTGCCTCGGGTTTCCATCCGGTTACATGTTTTTAAGACATTGCGCAAGAGTTGCGCCCGTAGAGATAACATTACTGATTACCCTACTGGTCAAATGTTGAATTGCATCTTCTAATGCAAAATATTATGGAACCGGATGAAAACCGAGGCAAATTAAATACTTTCTTTTATTGCCATCTAAAACTTAGAACATCTGAGAGAGTGGCGGAAATGCTTTACTTTTTGGATACGATGTGCAGAAAGGGGTAAGAAACATGTAAAGTGGAAAATGTGCGACAATGTCTACCGCATACGGCAGAAACTAAAGAGGGACCTCATCTCGGAGCTACATAGCGGAGGGAGAGGTTCCGTAGGGGCTAGCTTCACATCAACTCTTCTAAAGCCCCGTGTCGTCCACCTGAGGACCGACAGAGTGGATTCCTCTCAAACTGGAAGTCAAGCATCTTCAAACAATCAGCGCCCGGGCAGACAGATGGTGTCACACTGCTGTATCTGTTGCCAGTTGTTATGGTGTAACACCCTCTGCGGTGTGTTGATTTTGTTGTGTGTGCGCGCGCGTGTGTGTGTATGCAGTTGTTTCTACATGTGTATACAGCACAAAGGCATGTTTTTGTCCTTTTTCTTCCTGGGTCTTCAGAGACTGTCTTGCAAGATGTGGGACAAACATCGTCTCTCATCCTTCCCATCAGTGATATTTTTCTCGTTTGTTTGTTTATTTGTGTAACCGCGCGAACCCTAGCGTCCCTATTCTGAACATATCATAGGGGATGAAAATAGCCAAACATTCGACGGGAATAGCAGATCTACGAGCTTGTATATATCGGCTATTTTCGGCAAAGAAATTTGGTGTAGAGCATTCATTGGTTCTCCCCCAGGGGTCCTTAGTGCGGTACCAGAGGGTCCCCAGCTACATTTGTTAATATAGCGTCACAATCATTTTAACCACTTTAACCATATTTTATACTTTATATTCATGGAGGAGATCTCTGATGGTTTAGATCAAAGAATGGGACCCGCACACCATCTGGATCTTGCAAAAAATGTAGCTCTTTATTTAATCGACGTTTCGGTCGTTAGACCTTCATCAAGACAGACTATACAGAACACATCAACCACCAAACTTTTAAAAGGCTACACCTCCAAAGTGAAGGTCATTGGATATGCAGCCCATTGGCTGCACCCGCAATCTCAGACCTAAAGCCCCTCCCACCACCATCACATTAAAGCAACACCAATCCCATTCACAAAATACGTTTTTTTCTGGGTCAAGGCAACACTAATTATGGCTCTGAATAGCAGAGGAAAAGGCCTGTACATGTCATCGGGCCAGGTCTTCAATATCTATAAGAGGGGTACGTGGGGGGTACGTGTTGAGAAATGGACGTCGCCGTTAGTTTTCGAGAAAACAATTAATGTCGCTTGCGGTGCCCAAGAAGTGCTCGCAGCCAAAAACCCATCTCTCGGGCCGTGCGTGTGTATACACCCGATGTTGTGGGGTTTCTCGCTGTGCGTCAAGAAAGGACACATTTAAAATGTGTATGGCTATTAGATGTTAATTTGCACAACAGATGAATGTCAAGTCAGGTAGTTCATCAAGGAAACGGTCCCACGTTTTGGCGAGTGTGACGAGGGGACCAGCTTAGCCCATTCAGGCTAACGCATCTGTGTCATTTTGGATTTTTAGTTATAGCCTTTAACCATTATTTTATACTTTGGCTACACTTTGATCTGCAAGCTCTGCAAGCTCATAGCGCGGCACCGAGTGCCATGCTATGAGCTTGTAGATCTGCTATTTTTTTCTTATCGTGAAAATGTGTGCAAATCTATGAATATATATATATTTTTAAAACTACATTTTAACTCAAATCTTTGCTTCTGGGTCCCTGGAACAATTCTTTTTCATGTCAATGACTGCCACAATTACATTAAATTACATGGCCGCGGACCCCCATCTCAAAATATGTTGTTCCAGGACCTCATGAGCTTGTATATCTGCTATTTTTGAATAGCCAAAGTATTAAAATGATGGTTAAAGTGGTTAGACAGATGCGTTCCCGGTCTTAAAGGGTTATAGGGAGAGTATTTGACATTTTCAGTCTGATCAGCGTCAACAAATGTTTTTTCCTGGACTTTATCTGGTATATGTATATATATTTTTATGTTGTTGTTGATGATGTTGTTGTTCACTACGGTTCATCTTCATGCATGTTCTCTGTCTTTGTGCGTCGTACACACACATTCATCCTTCAGAGCCGACCTGTACAGCCACTGACTGTTTCCTACCAGCAGCCACTGAATGGCTTCAGCGTCTAGCACTTGGGATTGAACAGTCTTGCTCAAGGGCAAAGGCTCAGCAGTGTTTCCCGGAAAGAGCGCGCATTAATACTTCACCAACACTGCCAGGATTTATTAATGATAAACAATAATACCTCAGATTTATTGTTTAAAGTACTCAAAGTCGCTATGCAGTACATGGGGGGGAGAAATTAAACTTTATAAGATAATAGAATGAAATTTATTGAATCGAAAAGTAAAAACAGGTGGATTGGGGGGTTAGCTGGGTGACAGCGAGCATGGAAGAGGTGGGTTTTGAGGGTGGTTTAAAAGGACAGGAGGGAGGGGGGGATAGAGGGAGCGGGCAGCACATGAAAAGGCCCTATCAAGCGCGCGATAGCGGCATTATAGTGCGAGCAGACATTCCCTTCTTTGACTTTAAAGACGTCACGGGAGGAGGCTATTACAGTAGTCGGGCCTGGGTGTGATAAATGCGCGAATGAGTGTTTCAGACAGAGAGGGATTTCTCCTTTCAACACAACGGTTTATGAAAGCAAGTTAGCTTAGCACGTAGCCGTTCTCATCCACCGTGCAGTAAGTGGGGTGGTGTCACTGTTAACAATCTGAACACACGGTGACAATCACAGCAGATAGCGTTGAACGACGAACGCTAACGCGCCTTTCAACGGCAAGACCTTGTCTTTGAAAAGGCCTTTTAGATGCCGTCCCGCTATGGAGATAGCTAGGCTTTACTATACAGACTAGAGCTGGATTAGTGCGTTGAGAGATGAGATTATGGCAGGCGTCGAGCCAGATCTTCCACTCATCGCAGGATTGTTTCCGCAACTCCGACTCCAGCGGCAGGTGGATGGGTGTGTTATCAACTAACCACTTATACATTAGCTTCAGTGGTGTAAAGTAACTAAGTACATTTACTCAAGTACTGTACAATTGAGGTCTTTTTTTACTTTACTGGAGTATTTCCAATTTTCAGTACTTTTACTTCTGCTCCACTACGTCTTATAGAGGCAAATACTGTACTTTTACTCCACTACAATTATTTAAAAACTTTAGTTACTAGTTAGCCTACTTTGTAGATTTTGATTATTATTACAAAACATACATTAACCACTTCAGCCCTATATACATTTCAGCCATTTGAAAATAGCCGATCTACAAGCTCACAATGCGTCGCACCGCGACGCATTGTGACATTTAAAAACTTGTGAAATGGGACATTCTGCATAATGAGTACTTTCTACTTTTGGTACTTTAAGTGCATTTTGATACCAATACTTTTGTACTTTTACTCAAGTACATTTAGAATTCCGGACTTTTACTTGTATTTCTACATTGCAGTATTGATACTTTTACTCAAGTAAAACATTTGAGAAGCTTGTAGATCAGCTATTTTCAATATTTTCAAACATTTTAGAAACAGATTTTCACCTAATAATGACATGCCAAAAATAGGGACGCCTTTGACGCGGTTGAAAGTAATCTGTCAGCACCACTGCCCTAAACATGTAGTGTTGTTGTTACTTAGTAGGAATAAACACAGAAGCAACCGGGAGGAAGTGGACTAAGAAAGGGGAGGAGCCAAAATATTTCATATTATTACATATTTTAGAAATAGTTGATGACCCACAGTTTAGAGGTGACTCACCCTATTCTCGTACACGTGAGCGTGTGCACGCACGCACACACACACATGCACACATGCACACACACATACATACATACACACACACACACACACACACACACACAGAGGCCCCATAAGTTCCCCTGTCGGCAACACTCTGGTGACCCCCACTATATATGTACCTGACACCTTCTGCAAGGCTGCAATCGAGGCACCACACACACACACACACACACACACACACACACACACACACACACACACACACACACACACACACACACACACACACACACACACACACACACACACACACACACACACACACACACACACACACACTGCAATGGAGACTAAAGACGAGAGGCGGCGGCCTGCGCGTTGCACTGCATAGTCTGAGCTGATGTCAGCTGACATGGTCAAAACAACGCGGCTCACCGTGTCCTCGCCTCGCTACGTTAAGCATCAGGTTGGGGACGCCATGCGTCAGGCCTTACCTGCCTCTTCCTCCAAGACTCTCTGCAAAGCCTTTGTGACCGGGCCACCTGGTCTGTGTCAGCAGGAGTCAGTATATGAGGGCCACGCTAGAGAGAGAGAGAGAGAGAGAGAGAGAGGGAGAGAGGGGGAGAGAGGGAGAGAGAGAGAGAGAGAGAGAGAGAGAGAGAGAGAGAGAGAGAGAGAGAGAGAGAGAGAGAGAGAGAGAGAGAGAGACAGACCTACAGTAGGAGAAGTGAGTTATCTTCCTCTCAGTGCACACTTAGAATATAATAGAAGAGTCCCCACTCCTTTGGGGTGTTATTTTTGTCACATTATATGTATATATAATATATGCACATAGGTGAAATTCGTCCTCTGTTTTTTACCCATCCTATAACAACTAGGAGCAGAGGGCAGCCTTCTCCCTCCATTGGCGCGCAGGGGCTCTATGCACAGCAGCCATATTATCACTTCCTTCACAGGTGTTACCAATGACACTAATGAAGGCTCTGTTCCATTAGATAGCACAGTGTCCACGACCCCATAACTCTGAGAGTGTACAAATGGAACCAAATGGACCCTTACGGGTCCATTTGGTTCCATTTGTACACTCTCAGAGTTACACACCTGTAAGGGGCCATTTGGAAGCCCATGAGGGTCCCTGGACGCCAACTGTAGACCCACTGGTGTAACAGAGTGTCTCCAGTGGGCCAACATGCACAATATCAGCAACCTGACTCTGTTTGACCAGAATGGAACAGAGCCTTCATTAGTATCATTGGTAACACCTGTGAATGTCTTCATAATAACCCTGCTGTGAATAGAGCCTATTAGGGGTTAAGAGTCTTGCTCAAGGAAACACACATCGACACATTGCTGGCCTGGAATCGTACCTGGGACAACCAGGGGCTCTGGCTCCCCAGGCGGCCTCACTAACGTATAATGTCCTTATAGATGAAATATTTGATTAGACGTAAAAAAAAAAAAAATACAAAAATCATTTAAAAAAAGGTTTTCGAAAAATAACTAAAATAGCTGATCTACAAGCTCACAATACATCGTAATGAGACTAAAGAGACGGCTATTGATCTTCTGCGACACAACCTTGGTTAATTTAGCTCTGAGAAATGTTAAGATTGAGCCAAATGGACCCAATGTCAAGAGTTACATTTCTATTCAGGAACCCAAATCTGGTCACGGAATTGTGTACAGCAACATTAGAATGACATGATTCAAGAGACGCTACGTGGACCTCACACCTATACGTCGCATCGCCGGCGTAGATGCGACAAATATATATTTTGTGAAATGTATTTGTCTGTATTACTAATATTTTTAGAAACTACTGCGTCCAAATTTCATATACGCCCTGGTCTAATCAGAGTCACTGGACTCTTTTGAGGATGGGTAGGGGGGGGTTATTGAGTTCAGAATCTTAAAAACACACCGGCCTCTAAAAATATATCGACAAGAAGGGGGTAGAGGAGAAAATAGTACAGCTGGGACGTCGTTTTTTGAGGTGCAGAAGGCGAAACTGAAGGTCAAGGCCTTCATGTACCTTTAAGAGCGAGCTTCGGTGTGCCTTGAAAAACTTTTCCAAAACATTTGTTTGCCTGAAGAAGACCTTGTATACTTTCTTCCCTCACTGGGGAAAGATATTCTAAGGCCATTGGTAGAAGACTTGGTTTCATGCCCGAGTTATTGGAGGGCTGACCTCGAAAGGTTTTTTCGCTGAAGTTTTGCCGAATGGATGCACATTTTGTGAGTGTGGAGACCAGGACAACATGCCTAGAAGGGGATTGCTGGTTGAGCTACTGTAGCATTTGGAGAATATATTCATTGTGAGGGCCTATTTATCTTAGGTTTCACCACTTGATAGCATGTTGGTTAAAGCTGCAATCCCTAGAACGTTAGGAAAAAAAAAACGAATGATGAAATTTCTTCTGCTGAGATATAGAATAAGAGAAGAGAAGAGATAGAATGCTCTCTTTGGCAGGGACGATATTGCTCACCTCCAACCACTGCAGATGTGCTAGTTGTATTACCTTAACATACAGTACTCTACCATATATATTGGTTATAATAATGTTTTATTCATTAAAATAAGCTGCCGCTTTGCCGAAAAACAAGATTATAGACTTTGTCTGGTGGTGGTGTATGCCTCTATACTATTGGTTTAAATCTTACAGACTGTATAGATGCTTGAATTGAAAAACATGTCAGTATGTAATTGAGCACCAATTCACTTATTCTAAAATGTTAGCGTCAGACAACGTCGTCCGCCGATTTCCATCAAAGACACTTAGAATTTTCGCTGATTCATGCTTCAATTTTCCCACAATAAAACACAGAGGACTTTCTTTCTCGCACGCAGCACAGCTGCTGCTCCTCTCTCCCCCGAAAGCACTGCACAATTTATTTGACTGCATCTGTAATAACCCCCCCCCCCCCCTCGCCCCCCCCCCCCCCCCCACACACACACGTTCAGTATAGGCGAGATAACAAAGAGGAACAATTGCAGTGTAATAAAAGTAGGCCATTGCTACACAGAGCTGCAGTGGAGGAGGAGGAGGAGGAGGAGGAGGAGGCGGTGTGAGTGCTGGTGTGTGTTTTCAGCTTTTCCCCCCAAATTGAGGCCACTCTTTTAAGGTCAGCAGAGTGCGGGGAAGTGCAGCCGCTTGCAGAATGTTGTTGGCACTTAAAGCCCCGGCGCGCTCCTGAAACCTCGGCCGACGTACCCTGCCGAGGTCACCACGGGGAGCGGTATCGGTCAGGAACCTTGTATCTCCGTATTTCATTGTTTTTATGCTTCTTCGTAGGACAGCGTCGCACAAAAGTAGCAAAAATAGTAGCTTGTCGATCTGCTGTTGTAGGTACTTTTGAAACATTTTGAAATATTTTTTACATTTTTCACCTATATGCCCAAAATAAGGATCTTGGGCATATTTTGGGCAGGTTGAAATTAGTTAAAGGGGAATGCCACTCATTTTCGACATTGAACTATGTCTTTAATACACCTTAAGAGCTGTTGTGTGGAAATAAGAAAAGTGCACTTTTGGCTCCGCCCCGTCAGCGGAAAGTACCTCCTGCGTATGTCACCGATCACATGACCTCAATCAATTATCCAGTTCTAGGCAACATAGAAGGGGGGGGGGACTTTTTTCTTATTTCCACGCAACAGCTTTAATAAAGACATAGTTCAATATTGAAAATGAGTGGTCTTCCCCTTTAAGTCTGTCTGAGGTTTTATAAATATTTTTTAAATAATGAACAAAATCTTGTGACTTAAATAATAACTGCATTGGATCCAATGGAACACAGGTTATTATTTTTTCCATTTCCTGAAGAGTCACAGTTTTGGACTTACAAGGTTTCCGCCCCCGAAAGCGACGATAAATGGGAACTGATGGCTCCGTTGTTCCGTGTCACTCGCCGCACTCTCAAATTGCCACACTGTTTGTTTTTTTTTGGGGGGGGGGGGGGGGGGGGGGTCGGTACGGTAGCAAGCACACTGAGCGTGGGCCCGACATCACACGTATACATGTATGTACAGGACGCAACACAAAAGAGGAGGACGGGTTGGTTAACCCGTTAAGACCGGGAACGAACGCTTCTGTGTCATTTTATAAGATTTCTTTAGGCTATTTAAAAATAGCAGATCTACAAGAGCTTGTAGATCTACTATTTTTTGGAAAATGTTTGAAAACGTTTTTTTAACTCAAATCTTTGCTTCTGGGGGATTCTACAAATGTCTTCTAAATCCATTTTTTTTTTTTAAACGTATGTTGCTATGATATCAATGGTTCTCAAACCTTTTTCATAAGGACCCCCAAAATTACATGTATTTGGCCGTGGACCCCCTTCTCAAATATGTTGTTACAGGGACCCCCCCATATGCACAAAGAGTTAAAAATGTTTAAAACATATATAGATATTCAAAGATGTGCACACATTTTCACGATTTTTCAAAAAAATAGCAGATCTACAAGCTCATAGCGCGGCACTCGGTCCCGCGCTATGAGCTCGTAGATCTGCTATTTTTGAATAGCCCAAAGATTATCTAAAAATGACACACAGATGCGTTCCCGGTCTACATGGGTTAAAAAAAAGAGTGGCAAAAAATAGAGCCCATCCTCTCTCCATTCATGTAAAATAGACGCAAGCTTCAGTTAGCCCACACAAAGTGATGATGGGACTGCGATTGATGCATTTCCTGTTTTCCGCTGAGCTCACTCCGGAGAGAGCTTTTGTGGCGGAGGGCCTTTATACACAAAAGCCGTTCCTCGTGTCTTCAACAGCCTCTTAGCGGGAGTTTTCCTCGCGCTTTCTTTGCGAGTATCTCGTGCGTGCCGGGTCTTTTGTATCCAGTAGCAGAACGCGCTTTCCTTAATGAGAGACCGGGGATGGTGCTTGCTTGCATGCATGTTCCTGCCTCACTCCTATATTTCTTACTTTCGGAGACTCCTTTATTTTTTCCCCCTATTTAGGCGACGCATCGTTTTACTGCAAATTATAACCATAAAAAAGCCTTCCCAATCCCCCATTCTGTTAAATTAATAGAATTACGCAAAAAATGTAATGATAGCAATTAAGTCTTGAAAATGCAAATTTTATAGTCAAGGACGATTACCTCATTTATAGCATGTGCTGGAATGACGCCAGATGAAGGTAATTTAGATCCCCGGGTTGCTCACGGTTACATCATGATGAATATGAGAGACGAGCGCGGGGGCCCCCTCGATCGTCGTCGCCGCCGCGGCGCACACACCTTCCACCCCGCGCAAACTCTCAATCACATGGAGGGGGGGGGGGGGTCGGGAGGGGACTAACGCTGTCAGGGACAACTGTCTCTGGAAGGGAACAAGTACACATCAGTCAAGCGTGTTCGTTGAGGGGACACGCGAGAGAGAGGCGTTTTCCAAATATGGGAGACTGCCATTACGTACAGTAAAAGCTAAGGTAAGCTAAGTGTCAAAGATACGTTTAGCCACGAAAGACATTATAAACTTCGCAAATTGCAAAAACTGCAGTTTTCACTGCTCGTCACGGGCTTAAGTGGTTAAAAAAAGGAAAATAAGCGAAAAATAACGTTATAAAAAGGGCCTGTTCTTGACCGGGGTGATTTGACAAATATTATGCATTGCCACAACTTCTCCACAATAGACAGAGAGTGACCCGGTGCACGAGGGCGTTTTACAGTGAGCGGCTGACATTTTGGAATGAAATGGATTCTGACGCGGGGCCTGATAGGAGGCGTCTGCATGCGCACACTATTAATCTGCACCTCTGTGCCTCCTGCTCAGTGCCCTGTTAACCTCATAATGTTTATCGCCCCAGATTAAAAATTTACATCAAAACTCCGGGCCCAAATGACATTTAACCCGTTACGACCGGGAACGCATCTGTGACACCACTTTGACCATTATTTAATACTTTGGCTATTCAAAAATAGCAGATCTACAAGCTCGTAGCGCGGCACCGAGTGCCGCGCGCTATGAGCTTGCAGATCTGCTATTTTTGAAAAATCTTGAACATTTGTGCAAATATTTGAACATAGATATTTTTTTAAGCAAACATTTGAAACTCAAATCTTTGCTTCTGGGGGGTCCCTGGAACAACATATAAGAGTCCGCGGCCAAATACATATCATTTTGGGGGTCCTTGACATGAAAAAAGAACCGCTGATATTATAGCAATAAATTGGATTTAGAAGACATTCATGGAATCCCCCAGAAGCAAAGATTTGAGTTACAAAAATATATATATTCAAAGATTTGCACACATTTTCACGACTTTTCAAAAAATAGCAGATCTACGAAACTCGGTGCCGCGCTATGAGCTCGTAGATCTGCTATTTTTGAATAGCCAAATAAATCTAAAAATATACAGTCAGATGCGTTCCCGGTCTTAATGGGTTAAACAGAGGGATTTTTAAAAGGTAACTACGTTTTGGCTGCGTAAAATACTCACATTAGTTAATTATTTGAGAAAGGCGGCCGTAATGGCATGATTTTTTTATGGAGGGGGGGGGGGGGGGGAATGTCTGCTCCCATGATCTCTAATAGCTTAACATTTCACTTTAACACTCTCCCCCCCTTTCATGCGCTCTACTCATCAGCAACACGCTTTAAACATGCAGGAGATTGTTGCAGTTGCATGCATGTCATCAACAGGATCAATCTCTGTTGAAAGGGGAACTTTGCTGTTTTTTTCATCTGAATATAAAATCGCTCCCAGCCTATAGAACTCATCAAAGGGCATCATTTCACAAAGGCTAGCAGTGATTTTAAGACTCTTGACACTCGTGATCACTGAATGTAAATTATACAGTACAGTGTAAACGGTCAAAATGGCCATTCAACCAGGACCCTAATACTTAATCTAATCATGCATGCTGTATTTTGCGTGTGTGTGTATGTGTGTGTGTGTATGTATATATATATATATATATGTGTATATATATATATATATATATATATATATATATATATATATATATATATATATATATATAGATGCGCAGATCACAGTTTGGGTGGATTTGGGTCAATCAAATATAATTATTAATGAATATTGGATAAACCGCGGGTGAAATAATGCAGGAAATAAATGAATGACATCTATCTATAGGCCTATTACAGCTTTTAAAAAGCACGACATCTCGGCGTGCGTGCCTTTGTAGTATTTCAATATTACGCCATTTTCCATCAGGCACAAATTAGCCGCCTACTGCACGTGTTTTGCTGGCAAGGGGTCCTTCCACTTCAAAACAACAACGGTGGACGCAAACGCTGCTATAGTGAGAGAGAATGGAGGATTTAAAAAATGTAAAAAAATAAGGGAAATCACTCCCAAGTTTGGTGTGGGAGTGATTTATTTAAGTTGTTGACCCTGCCGACGACGAGTCAAGTGCTGGATATGTCTCATGAAAAGTTGCGATGTGAGAAAATGATGGAAGACGGAGGGCTCGCTGTTACCATGGATATGTATACAGTCACTACATCGGTAGACGGCCCTAGCGTGTCTGATATCATGTCTAGATGGGCGGGTTCAAAATATGCTGAGAAATTCTCCGCCGGATCCTTGGCAAAAATAAAAAATAAAAGCCTCGAGATCGAGGCTACTACATCGGTGATCACCACAGTGGTGAGCAACATTGTTTGTATTGTATCGAATCCCATTGCCTACAGTACAGTCAGAGCGGCCTCCGTAGGTAAGCGCTGCACAGAAAAAGGAGAGAATAAAAGACAGAGGGACGTCCCAATCATTCGTTAAACAATGCTGTGATCTCACAACAACAAAACTTTGGAAGTAATAATTATTTGACAGACAGTCGGTGCGGATCTATAAATAGGATAATATAATTAATGTGGTTAGATGACGGATGGATAATGAATGTGTACACGCGGATTCGGGTGACGAAAATGCCCATCCGTGCATCTCTAATATATATATATATATATATATATATATATCTCTGATCTCTGATCTTTTTTTAACAATTAGTTAATAGCCCAGTTAGACTCTTCACGTACTAGAGCTTAAATCGACATGTAAATATAAATATGAAATAAATGCATAAACACGTAGCTAAGATATAAGGTTAGAGCTAGCAACCGCTAATTCAAGTGGCGTTTTCTCTACTTGAGAGCTTTAACTTGACTTCAGTTCTATAGGCTGTAGTTTCAAAACTATTCACTCGATCTTATTAACCAATATATCATTATGTTGCTATGTTTCCCTGCTTTCATATGACGTGAAATCATTTAAATGAAAAAAATGCTAGATGACTGTCTCCTAGTCAAATTTGGTCACATATATATACACATACACATACTCTGTATACAGTATATACACACACACACACACACACACACACACACACACACACACACACACACACACACACACACACACACACACACACACACACACACACACACACACACTGCATGAGGGTTTGACTCCCCTGTCAACCCCATGCATCGGTCACACAGAATTGTCCCCTGGCAGGCAGGCTGAGAGGTCTGTGGACGTTAACTCATTAAGACCGGGAAAAATAGCAGATATACAAGCTCATAGATCAGCTTGTACATCTGCTATTTTTGAAAAATCGTGAAAATTGGTGCAAATCTTTTGAATGTATGTATTTTTAAAGTGAACATTTTTAACTCAAGTCTTTGCATCTGGGGGATTCTACAAATGTCTTCTAAATCCTAACAGTTTTTTGAAAAAACCTATGTGGCTATAATATCAATGGTTCTCAAACTTGTTTCATGTCAAGGACCACCCAAAACGCCATGTATTTGACCCCCATCTCAAAATATTTTGTTCCAGGGACCCCCCAGACTCAAAGATTTGAGTTAAAAATGTATATATATATATATATATATATATATATATATATATATATATATATATATATATATATATATATATATATTCAAAGATTTGCACACATTTTCACGATTCTTTTCCAAAAATAGCGGATCCACAAGCTTGTAGATCTGCGATTTTTTTGAATAGCCCGAAGAAATCTAAAAAAATGACACACAGATGATGCGTTCCCGGTCTTAATGGGTTAATGGAAATGGGGCGATGCTGGGAGCGTAGAGCCTCCGAGAAGCCCGCGCGATCCCCCCAGGCCATGGGGGGGGGGGGCTGCCACATGGATGAAATAGAGAGACTATTACAGCCCAGTTGTAAAGGCCCACACGGTCCACGCCACTATCATAATAGAATATTGATTCTATCAGAGGCCAGGCCGCGGCCCTGTCCCCAACGATGAAGAGAAAAAGGCACTAAAGGTCATTGTGGTGAGAGGATAGAGTGTATATAGGGGAAAGAGAGAATGGGGGGGGAGAGAGAGAGAGAGAGAGAGAGAGAGAGAGAGATAGAGAAATGAGGTGGATGCGACTGTAATATGGCATTTCAGAAAACAGTAGAAGTTAGCTTACTCTATTATCCCATTCAATCTGGGAACGCATCTCTCTGTTATTTTTTGATTTCTTTGGGCTGCCGCGCTATGAGCTTGTAGATCTGCTATTTTTGAAAAAGAATCGTGAAAATGTGTCCAAATCTTTGAGTATATATATTTTTGTTTTTGTTACTCAAATCTTTGCTTCTGGGAGGTCCCTGGAACAAAATATTTGACAAATGTTCGCTTTAAAATGATATGTATTTGGCCGCGGACCCCCATCTCAAAATATGTTCTTCCAGGGACCCCCCAGAAGCAAAGATTTGAGTTACAAATGTTCGTTTTTAAAAAATATATATATTCAAAGATTTGCACACATTTTCACGATTTTTCAAAAATAGCAGATATTGTTACCGAGTGCAGCGCTATGAGCTTGTAGATCTGCTATTTTTGAATAGCCAAAGTCTAAAATAATGGTTAAAGTGGTTACACAGATGTGTTCCCGGTTTGAATGGGTTAAAAAACGCGAACCACAAAACGATTAAGGAAAAAAAAGTGAAATGACTCGTCGTTAGTTTCATACGTACTAACTTGAACCAACTTGAGCTTAATTTCTGCTGTTCAATTAAAGTCCTTACATTTTCTTTTCTCTTGCCTCTTTTCCTTTTTTTTTTTCTTTTCTTTTTTTTTTTAGCATAGCCACATCTGTCTCTACAGCCATAAGTAACAGGGAAGCAATTTCAACCATTAATTGTTGATCAAGGCAGTTGGGAAAAGCGCCAAAGGAAAAGGATGACAAATAAGGGCCCACCACGCGAACAGCAGTACAAATTACACCACAAGCAGGAGACGTTTATGCTTGATTGGAGCAATTTAATGTTTTCTTACAAAAAAAAAAACAGAGCACAAATCCTGGGAGGACAGTTAAGGAAATTACTTTTTAATCATCCAAGGAGCGCGCTGCGCCTTGTCTCTCCTGATGGCCCCATATTGAAGACTTAAAGCCATTAAGGAGAGGGAGTTCGCGTCGTCGGTAGGGGTCGTTCGTTGCAACAGTTGGAACCGCCGTCGCTTTTTTTGCGAGGTAACTTTGTTCACGACGGCCAGACTTTGGGTTTCTTTAAGAGCAGCTGAGCACACACAGCTGCGACCTAATCCCACCTATAACTGGTACTTGTTTACGATCTCAAAACGACTCGCAAGTCTTATTTTACGCTGTCGTGCAACGTTGAAGTGCGGTCCACAAGCTAGCACCGCATCATTCACGATGCGAGCTTTTCATTCAAAAAGAATGTGTTACATTTATTGGAAATGTTATTGTTATTGGTATACAAATTGTTTGGTATAAAAATTCACTTAAAGTACCAAAAGTAAAAGTACAAAAATGTTTGAAAATAGCT
>NC_139959.1:33036992-33064492 GCF_963454915.1 Gymnoscopelus microlampas | reverse complement strand
CATCCAGGCTGACAGATAGAGCCCACACAGCCACGCTGACACTGGGCATTAGCGTTATAAGAGATTTAATTGCTCTCTATGGCATGGATCTAACTAACACCACGAGTCCAGGCCTCAATATGCATAACCTAATAATTAATGTATACCTTAGCCCCTTCTTTTGCATTCTGTCACTTTACTTAATTAAATAAACAAGAAGCAGGCGGCTCTCACATAAAGAATCGTGACCGGAGACGTATTCGGGGGGGAGGACAGTCCATTAGCTGAGTCCAGTTTAAATTTTTAATTAACATGCCCAAGTCCAATTCTTAAGCAGTTTGTCAGTTCATAATAGTTGAAGAGAGAAAAAATAATAATCTAACAAGAAAAACTGTGTATTTTCTTTCTTTTTCTTTTTTTCTTTTTACCTTCTTTCGTCCCAAGGCTGGCTTGGCCGACAGAACACTGTGCTACATTACCTAGCGAGCCTATCATCGGCGCCGCCAGTTTTTGAATGATGAGTCTGCTACAGGAGCCAACAGCTGTATGTGCAAATCATGCATATAAATCAATTACCGGGGCCCTATGTACTTTAAATGCACCCATTAATTAAGCAATGTCAGGCACAATGAACCGTGAAGTTCATTACATTTTTAGCATTCAAACCCGGGATTATTTGAAGAGTGCGCGAGAGCGAGGGAGAGAGAGACGGGTTTACCTAATGATTAGCCCCATAGCTCAATGTCGGGGGCGCCGACGCCAGCGGAGATTCTGAGAGGGAAGGCGTTGCAAGGAAGAGACAGACAACGCGGCGGAGAGCTGTCTCAGCAAAGTGGCAAAACATGGAAGAGTTGATCAAAAGGAAAAAACGTCGAACAACAACGGGCGGCGGCGAAGGAGTGCTATCCACGCTTGCACACAAACAAGACATCGCGCAAACAACATGCGCACACACGCGAACAGTACATGCACCCACACATGCGTGACGCACATGCACGCGTACACACGCACGCACACACACACACACACAAACAACACAAGTAAGTTCTGCCTTCTGGATTTTGAAGCAAGTCGACTGTACTGTATATAGCTGCTCATGCGCGACAGCACCGCACAACTGTGCCATATCAGTGCAACCGGTCAACATTTGAATGTATTTGCCTATTGGCCTATCGGTGCAGATACTAAATGCAGAGGTGACATGCATAGGCCTACGCGTGCGTGCGTGCGTGCGTGCGTGCGCGCGTGCGTGTGCGCATGTGTAAGTGTAAGTGCGCGGATGCTTTCATTTGTCCTTGTTTGTCTGACCTGTGTGTGTGTGTGTGTGTGTGTGTGTGTGCGTGTGCGTGTGTGCGTGTGCGTGTGTGTGTGCGTGTGTGTGCGTGCGTGTGCGTGTGCGCGCTTGTGTGCGTGTGTGTGTGCGTGTGCGTGTGCGTGTGTGTGTGTGTGTGTGTGTGTGTGCGTGTGTGTTGTCGTGCCAGGCTGTGCAGTATGGTTCAAGTTGCTGTGAGATGATGGGGAGTTTGGGGAGGGGGGGGGGGGGGGGGGCAAGGGAGGGAGTGAAGAGTGGGGGGGCGAGGGGATGTAGTGAGAAGAAGCTGAGCCCAGCTGCCTGGCATGGAAGCGATGACCTCTGCATAATGAAAGATGGGGACAAACATCTCCCACTCATTACAAGGGTTCCACGTTGTGACAAGATTTGCATATTCATATATTTTTTCCCTCCTCCTCCTCCTCCTCCTCCTCTACCCTCCCCTCCCTTTTTTCTCTCCTCATCGCCGGAGATTTTTTTCCCCCTTCTTCTTCTTCTTTTTCCTATGTGAGCAGGACATCTGCCTCCCTGACACCGTGCTGGAAAAGAGGAGAAATAAATAAATATGTGTGCAGGGAGGCACATGATCCATCCAGATGCCACAGAAATATGGCAGGATGTTGACATCCTCTCCCGTACACTCCCCGGCCGTGTGTGCTTTCCGCGGCTTAAGCACCAGAGAATCACTTTCGGGGTCAACGGAGAAGCGTACAGCTCGGTCACAAAGACCTGACGCGGGGTCCACAGGAACGCGTATCTGCTTTGCATATTGTTCTACTATACAGGCACCGCCGTGGACTCACACGCCATTTCAATGGTGGCACACATGGAAACTCCAGAAACGTTTGCACATTACCATATACAGCTGGGGCGTATTGAAATGCACGGCACAGAGAGGAATAGACTGAGCGGACATGTTGCGGAAAATGGTTTCGACAGGTTTCTGGGGAGAGACTTCGACACATGGTGTGTTATCAATCAGCTTCAACGCCCCCAAATAGTTGGCACACGATTCGACATTTTGTTGTGGAAAGGAAGTAGTCAACGCTAAAGTACAAACGACAACGCTACACAACGGCAGCACTGCATAGTGTAGTGTTTTTGAGCAGATCTGACATTGGAACATTTGCGTATGCCTAAGTCAATAACGGGCGTTAGTGTTGACTGTGAGGTTTACCGTGCGTGAGCGTTTCGACTACAGTATACTACAGTACGTGCGGTGTGTGTCTGAAGCTGTTATACTGCTAGAGGAAATTGACTTTAACCCATTACGGCCCTGAGGTTCCGATTCTACAAAATGTCTTCTAAATCCTAAGAGTTTTTTGAAAAAAAAAACATATGTTGCTATGTCAGTGGTTCTCAAACTTTTTCATGTCAAAGATTCCAAAATTATATGTATTTGGCTGCGAACCCCCCATCTCAAAATATGTTGTTCCAGAGACCCCGCAAGATTTAAGTAAAAAATGTTCTCTTTAAAAATATATATATTGAAAGATTTGCACACATTTTCTCGATTTTTCAAAAATAGCAGATCTATAAGCTCGTAGCGCGGCACTCGGTGCCGCGCTACGAGCTTGTAGATCTGCTATTTTTGAATAGCCAAAGTGTAAAATAATGCCCTTTTAGCTCAAATCAAAAAATGACACAGATGCGTTCGAGGTCTTAATGGGTTAAGAGTTCAACTTTAGACATGTCTGAACTCCCACCACACAAAGGTTCCTTATTCATTAAAAAGTAGCTGAAACATTTGTCATAAAAATGCTGATGATGATTTTGTACATTATTCAGACGAGACACTATTCTAGTAAACAATGTGAAGGCTAATATTTGAACTCAACGTGCCTTCCAACGTAGCCTGATGGATATGACAGGTTTTCTCTGATCAAAACGCAACAACAGACGGAACCACAAACTCATTCCTCCCGTAACTTGACATAATTACATTTCAAACATCAAACGGAGGCTCGGCCGTAGATGCGAGCGCGGAAAGAAATACAAATTAGGTCCCAGGTAAATACGCAAAGTTCTTCATCAAAAGGAATTCTTTCGTATTTACTCATCATGAAAAGAAAACGAGAAATATTCCAGTTTGGAATCCTTTAACACATTAAGACCTGGAACACATCTGTGTACCCACTAGACCATTATTTTATACTTTGGCTATTCAAAAATAGCAGATCTACAAGCTCATAGCGCTATGAGCTTGCAGATCTGCTATTTTTGAAAAATCGTGATTTTTTTTTAGCAAATTTTTGAATATATATATATTTCTAAAGCAAACATTTTTAACTCAAATCTTTGCTTGTAGGGGTCCCCGGAACAAAATATTTGACACATGTTCGCTTTAAAGAATATATATTCAAAGATCTGCACAACCTTTCACGATTTTTAAAAAAATAGCAGATCTATAAGCTCATATAATGAGCTTGTAGATCTGCTATTTTTGAATAGCCAAAGAAATCTAAAAATGACACACAGATGCGTTCCCGGTCTTAATGGGTTAATTCAAATGAATCGGGCTAAAGCCGCGGCCTCGAACCCTGCCGGGAGAGTCGCCGATCTCTTGCGTGTTCGTATCACTGACGCGCTTCTCAATACAAACAGGTTTTTTTTTTGTATTATGCCTACACCTCAAGCTGAGGGCTACATCAATATAGAATTAGACAACGTGTTTTAATATATATACTGTATTTTTTTTTTCGCTTTGTATGTATTATTCCCCCCCCCCCCCCCTCATCTGGAAACCCTCCTCTCCGGCAAAAATCCCCAGGTTGGATGGGGGGCTTCTTCTATGCAGATGCTGTGCGCTTATACTTCAAAAAACTTTGCCTCTCAATAATGATAGCTCTGAAAAAAAAAAAAAAAAAAAAAGGAACGTAAAAAAATTAAATAAATAAAGGCTTTCTTTTCACTTAAATCAGCAAATGTGTGTGGCGCATGCAGAGACCTGGCGGCGTGTTTTCTCACCCCCCAGAAATAACTGCTCGCAGGGATCGGTTTTGAAATTCAAATCGTTGGGTGAAAGTGGTGTTTGTCATTAGCAATCAAATATTTGAACCCATTGGAATGACTTTTTTTCCCCCGCCCCAAATGCCCCCCCTGCCCCCCGAGTTGAATAGTTAGAATTGTGCGCAGGGCATAGTTCTCTTGAAGGAGAATTGCAAAAGGTGATGATTCTCTCACAAAAGCACATCACAGAGAGAGAGAGAGAGAAAGAGAGAGAGAGAGAGAGAGAGAGAGAGAGAGAGAGAGAGAGAGAGAGAGAAATGACGAGCCTTCATCAGAATTTATGGATGATGGTATTAACATATCAAAACAAACATGGAGTCCGGTGGAATATTTATGATTCTTTGTTGTGCTGATGTTTCATTCAACTGAGTGACCCCACAGGCCGGCTTGACTTTTACATATTCTGTTCAGACAGAGAATGGAGGGAGAGAGAGAGAGAGAGAGAGAGAGAGAGAGAGAGAGAAGGGATTAAAGGTACAGTAAGTGATTTTCTTTTGTTAAAAGCAAGTGTCAGAAAGCCCTATATTCTGATAGCACTCATTGCTATAGCGTGTTTGTTCAGTACTAGGAGTCTCCCTGTCTTTCCGGCTCTTAACATTGACCGCCAGAGGTTAATCTCATAATGTTCTCACCAGTGCCAAGGTTTTATTGTTTTTTTTTTTTGTTTTTTTCACGTCGCCATAGACCCCGTTAAAATCCTTAAGAATGCGCGATGCACTGTTTGTAAACATCACGCAGATGTCCCTTTGTCTACCAGTGAAGACCACGTGTCAAACGGGGCATCCATGTTGTAGTTAGAACGGTTTATGTTAAACAGTAATTAGCGAGGAGAAAAACTACAAGGAGAAAATGACGTTTAAAACTGGATCCCAGACAGGAAGCGGATGCGATCGAAAAAAACGGAACCCATATAATTCTGTTTCCAGTTGGCGAACCGGAAATGGATCAAAAAATTTGGAAAGTGCACTTTTTCGAATTAACATGGATTTTCATAATATCAACAGTTCGCGTAGATCTACGCGACTGGCACGTGGCGGCTTTTAATCAGTTCGCGTAGATCTACGCGATTGGCAGTCAATGTGTTGATATCAGAAAATACATTTTCAGGTATAGGGATACAAATTTGATCCAATCAGGTGAGAGAACTCATACAGGAATCAGGATACAGGATAAAAATGTGAAATTGGAGGTGATAACACAAAGGCGTTTAGCAGACAAAATTGGTACTCTCTCCTGATTCGGGATGAAATCGGCAACCCACCTGGAAATGAATTTTCTGTGTATTAAAGAGATGGAGAGACAGAAAGACCACGTTTGTTACTGAACTAGCACTCCATAGCAATGATTACTATCCGAATAAAGAGCTTTAACAGTAAAACAAAAATGTGTTTTAACAATCACTTACTCTACTGTTAAAGCAAGACAAGAGCAAAGAACACAGGAGATTCTTATAAAAGAGAGAGAGAGGAGACAGACAGAGAGAGAGAGAGAGAGAGAGAGAGAGATAGAGAGAGAGAGAGAGAGAGAGAGAGAGAGAGAGAGAGAGAGAGAGAGAGAGAGAGAGAGAGAGACCAGAACTTCCTGTCCCCTCTGAATGTCAGCGTGTCTGTTCAGCGTTCATTTGAGGGTCTGATTGAATTGGGGGGTGTAGCACTGTCACTGTTAATGGAGTGCTCTCTAATTGGAGCGCATTACCTCTATACGGGCTCTGGATAATGTCTCTGAGCACACAGTCACGGCGTTAAGAGTCTCATATGAATTCTGCCTAATGCTGGGGAAAAAACACACCCTACGTGTACATTACAGTGGTGGACAGTTACTAAGTATGTTTACTTGAGTACTAGCCTCGGTCTCCAGGCTTTTATTTTTTTATTTTTGCTCAAAAATAAGAGCCTGGACCAGCCTGTTGACGTTCCTGGAATAGGAAGTGTTTCATTTCCCCAACCAACCAGAGTGCAGTGGGCGTCGCTCCAAATGTTGTGACGTCAGGGCTCTCAATGCTGCACATGGGGGGAGGAGGAGGGGCATGGGGCGGGGCGGGGCGGGGGCTGACGGACAGATCGGTGAACCAATGGGATCTCTCTAAATGTTTCTCCGGAGATTTTGATCCCGCCCCTCTAGACCAGATATCGGACACGCTAGGGCAGCCTATAGGGACTCGGAAGCTGATCATGATTAAAATAGAAACCGGATGTGAAGCCTCCTCCCCACTTCCGTTTCGTCTTTACTGTACGCGCAAATTTATCCTAATATAAATCAAAATCATCTAAGCATATATACTGTAGCTTGCCACTTCGCAGAAATGGAAATTTAAAAATAAAATGCAAAGATATCTTAAAATGTATTTTCGTGAACGGAAGTGCTGCCAGCTAGCTTTCCTCTCTCGGATTTCGGTAGTCTGTAGTTCCAGACTCTATACTGTATATACAGTAGCATTCGGAGATTGTGGAATAGTTGTCTGGCTACGCAAGACTAGTGCTTAAATACATGTTTTGGAGTATCTTGTATTAATATTTTTTTTTGCAAGGAAATGACTTTCACTCCGCTACATGTTTGGGTTACAAAATCGTTTTTTCTTTAAAAAACGTTTTTGTAACCCCTATTTTTCACCCAGTGCCAATGCCTAAGCGTGTAATCCTGGGCGCTACTCTCCCTCAGCCCAGAACCCAGCTCATGCTTCCTTGAAGGCATGAGGAGTGAGCAGACCGCTACATGTTTGTACTTTTGACTTCACTGCATTTCTAGGAAGGGACTCTTGCAAACTTAAAAGAAATATTATGAATTATCCACTTAAGCCCTATTTCAAATGTAGTGTAAAATAGCCGAGATCTACAAGCTCACAACTCGTTGTGTACAAGCTCACAACAATGTCAATGCAATGCATTGATATTGAAAAGGAAATGTACTTCGTAATTTGGAGTTTTGAATACTTTATTTACTTAGAGCAGTGGTTCTCAACCAGTAGTCTGGGGACCACCAGTGGTCCTTGGGCGGGGGGGTACCAGGGGGTCCCCAGCAGAATTTGTTAACATAGCGTCACAATCATTTTAACCACTTTAGCTTTGGCTATTCAAAAATAGCAAATATACAAGCTCATAGCGCGGCACCGAGTGCTGCGCTATGAGCTTGTAGATCTGCTATTTTTTTAAAAATCTTGAAAATGTGTGCATATCTTTGCATAATATATTTTTCAAGCACATTTTTTATTCAAATCTTTGCTTCTGGGGGTCCCTGGCACAAAACATTTTCAGATGGGGGTCCGTGGCCAAATATATATATCAATTTAGGGGTCCTTGGCATGAAGAAGGTTGCAAACCACTGACTTAGAGTGGATACTTTGTCCACCACTGCATAGAGTACAGTACAGGCCTCCCTGACTCCAAAAATGTGCATTTGTGCACAGTGATGGAGGTTAACAATCTGTGAAGTCTCACCACTGCTTTTCCTATCAATCCTTTTCATCTTGCACACACTAACGACGGCATCCAAACCACACTTCTAGAAACGCAGACTTTTTTATTTTCTCTTTATTACCGTTGTTAGGGTGGAAGAGCATGCAATTCTATCGGTCGGAGACAGATCAGAAGCAGCGAGGTGCTGGGCTCTCTCTCTCGCTCTGTGTGTGTGTGTATGTGTGTGTGTGTGTGTGTGTGTGTGTGTGTGTGTGTGTGTGTGTGTGTGTGTGTGTGTCAGGGCCCTCGGGTCATGACTGTGATGGTTTATACATAGAGGTTGGTGAGGAGCAACTTCAAGGCCAAAGTAAGGTGGGCTAGCAGCAAGCTAATGAGGAGCCCGAATGACCAGCGTCGCCATCATATATACCCAAGGACCCAGAAGTTGATCCGTAATGGCTGCCCATAAAGGAGAATCATCATCAATGCAAATGACAGGTTATTAAGATCTGATTTTTAGGTGGGGGGCTATGGGTTTTAGTATGACAGGTTAGCCATCCATAAAAGCTTTACGGCGAGACACTCGGGAGACAGCGTGCGGGCGGCCCCCATCTCCCTGTGCCTCGCGCCACAGACACATGCTAATAAGATCACAACCTTTAATTAAGCAATATGTGTAAGTAGGCGGCCATTATGGCCTGATTTGTGGGCCACTTCATTACGCCCAGCACCGACCGGCGGACACATATTCAATACAAATCAAGCCGGCCTGCATATTATCCCATTTAACCCGCTGGGACCGGGACAGCGTCCGTGTCGTTTTAGATTTTAGCTATATACTGTATATAGCAAAAAAAAATAGCAGATCTACAAGCACACATCTGCTATTCTTGAACATTTTTGCAATCTTTTTGAATATTTTTATATATTTCTTAAATATTTTTGCAATCTTTTTGAATATTTTTTGAATATGTTTTGAATATGTTTTGAATATTTTTTGAATACTTTTGGATATTTTTGAATATTTTTTGAATACTTTTTAAATATTTTTTGAATACTTTTGATTTTTTTTTTGGCACAAAACATTTTCAGACGGGGGCCCGCGGCCAAATACATATCATTTTGGGGGTCCTCCTTGGCACCAAAAAGTTTGAGAACTACTGATTTAGAAGGCAGTTGTAGAATCGGCCCCTCAGGTCTTAATGGGTTAATGTGGCTCCGATATTGATATTTTATCACCTGAAGTTCTGATTAGTGACTTTTAGGATCTTCATTTGTCATCGTGTTGGAGCGGCGCCGAGCACCGCATAACGGCGTGCATTCGTTATCCGGGGTCGAACCGTTACTCAACGTTGTTTATTGGGTAACAAATGGCCCATCAGTTCACATAAAACGCTATTTAGGGCTCACTGGATTTACTGTAATATCACGGTGGACTAATAGAACACAGAAGAAAAGGTCAAATGCACAGTAGAGTTCATGAAAGAAAACCAGGCGTAATGTGCAATGTTACACTATTCACCTTTTGATGGAAAAGTCCTACTAAAATGATGAGTCCCCATCAGGGCGCATTTAAATGTGTACTAGACCAGTGGTTCTCCAACTTTTTCATGTCAAGGACCCCCAAAATCATATGTATTTGGCCACGGACCCCCATCTCAAATATTTTGTCCCAGGGACCCCCAGAAGCAAAGATTTTAGTTGCAAATGTTCGGTTAAAAATATATATATATTCGAAGGTTAGCACAAATTTTCACGACTTTTCAAAAATAGCAGATCTACAAGCTCATAGCGCGGCACTCGGTGCCACGCTATGAGCTTGTAGATCTGCTATTTTTGAAAAGCCAAAGTATAAAAAGTTAAAATTATTGCGATGCTATATCAACAATTTTTTTGCTGGGGGCCCCCTGAAACCTTCCCAAGGACCCCTGGGGGTCCCCAGACCCCACTTTGAGAACCAATGTGCAAGACGACGTATGCGTTTTTTTCAGGGAGAAATAATATCCGTTGTATTCACATAATACAGTAAGTGTGCAAAACATAGTCCACGTATACAGTGCATAACATTTATTCACATTGTTTGAGCGGGAAAATAATTCAATAAAACAACCCTGTTCAAATGACGCTGATGTTCACGTCACGGTCAATAGCAGCCATTTTCTATTCTCTACCTCTTCATCGTGAGGAACAGCTCTAGCATTTAACATACATATTGGTCATAATAGGCTCTATGCAAGCAGCCATATTATCACTTCCTTCACAGGTGTTACCAATGATACTAATGAAGGCTCTGTTCCATTTAGTCTAGCACAGTGGTTTCCACAACCCCCATAACTCTGAGAGTGTACAAATGGAACCAAATGGACCCGTAAGGGTTACACACCTGTAAGGGGCCATTTGGAAGCCCATGAGGGTCCCTGGACCCCAACTGTAGACCCACTGGTGTAACAGAGTGTTTCCATTGAGCCAACATGCACAATATCAGCACCCTGACTCTGTTTGACCAGAATGGAACAGAGCCTTCATTAGTATCATTGGTAACACCTGTGAATGTCTTCATAATATGGCTGCTGTGAATAGAGCCTATTGTCAGTTATATAACTGTTTGACAATGTCACAGGGAACAACCGCATTTCCCGGGGACCTCAAAACGTGAAGGGCGGTCATGACACCGTCACTCCAGGGTGGGTCTAAAAAAACTCTCACTGCCGATGGCCTATTGGTTGAGGAGGGCTGGGCAGAGCGACGCTGGAGCCACACCCACTTCCTCCCACTGGCTCGACACGATGCGACCCTGAGGGGACACATCACAGAGAGGCCGTCGGTAAACACAGACAACAGTTTAAATAAGGTTTACACAAGGAAGAGAGGGTGGTAGAGGAGGGCAGTTTTAGATCATTATCCACGTCTAAACATGGAGACGATGACAACGACGCAATGTGGACGCCGTGCGTGTGCGTGTGTGTGTGTGTGTGTGTGTGTTTCTGCAAGCGCGTGCTCACGGTCGAATTTCACACTGTGAGCGGCAGTGGTGGAAAAAAGTACTCAAATGTTTTACTCAAGTAAAAAGTATCAATAGTGCAATGTGGAAGTACTAAAATTGTTGGTATCAAATTGTACTTAAAGTACCAAAAGTAAAGGTACTAAAATGTTTGAAAATAGCCGATCTACAAGCTCACAACGCGTCGCATCGCGACGCGTTGTGAGCTTGTAAATTGGCTATTTTCAAAAAGCCTATGTATAAAATAGGGCTAAAGTGGTTAATGTATGTTTTATAATGTAATATAGTCATATCTGCAAAGTAACTAGTAACTAAAGTTTTCAAATAATTGTGGTGGAGTAAAAGTACAATATTTGCCTCTGAGATGAGTAGTGGAGCGGAAGTAAAAGTACCGAAAATTGGAAATGCTCCGGTAAAGTAAAAATACCTCAAATCTTTACTGAAGTACAGTACTTGAGTAAATGTACTCAAGTGACTTTACTCACGCCAAAATGGCTTCTTCCTCTTCCGTAGGCGGTGGTGGTGGGTGGTGGCTTTTAACCCCTCCTCTTCCCCCTTGCGTTGGGTAGCGGCCTGCCCCGGGTGAGGTAGTAGCGTCCTGGTCATAGCATCCTCCACCCCTTCTATGTCTCCAATCACCTTCAAAGAAAACAAGCGTACGCAACGACGCGCTAATGAGACAGTTAAACTCCAACTGTTTTAGGACACGTTTCGAGGAACCCCGGGGGACTGTTTGTATGAATCAAGTAGTACGAACGCTACAGTCCCACGGCGTTACTTACAGTACAGTCAGTGCTGTAGGAGCGGTTGGACCTTTTAGTTGACAAAGACCGAGATTGGCAGCAGAGCAGACGTTGTTGCCCTGTTCCTCCTGGAGGCCTAGTGTTCTAATCCACAGTCTAGCTCTGTCCAAGAGCATGTACTCACTCACACCACAGTGCAGTGGTGTAAAGTAACTACGTACATTTACTCAAGTACTGTACTTTTGAGGAATTTTTACTTTACTTTTACTTCTACTCCACTACATCTCAGAGGCAAATGTAATGTTTTTACCCCACCACAATTATTTGAAAACTTTAGTTACTAGTTACTTTTAAGATATAAATGATGTTATTATGAAACGTATATTAACCACTTTGGCCCTATTTTATACCCAGGCTATTTTCAAACATTTTAGTACTTTTACTTTTTTGGTACTTTAAGTACAGTAGCCTACCGTACTCAGACAGTACACTAGTCGTGTAATACAGTACCTCATCTACTAGCTCACAATGCATTGTGAGGCTATTTTTGGCAAAGAGATTCCGTGTAGGGGGGGAAAAGGAGGGGGTCAAGTACATATCTGGGGGATACTAAAAAGTATATAGGTGTTAAGTGGTTAAATATTCCATAACGTATCCTACTATAAATGAACAAACTCTCTCCATCCGGCATATTTAAGATATTGAGTATGGCTGACAGTATATTTGACCTTACTCAAAGATATTTTCCAAAGCATATACTGCCTTTTGTTAGTTTTTAGAATAATTGCAAGATTTGGTTTGTTTTGTTTGATTCAGTTTATTGAAAATTCCTGATAACAAACCCACCTTACAATTCTCTGCTTCATACTGACAATTCTTTCAGTATGAAGAACGTATGGATATTTGAATTTTTAAATCTATCTTTCATCCAGTATCCACTGTTTTCGGCTAAGCTTGTCAAACCAATCTGTCCGTTCAAATGCACTGAAACATTTTGTATTGTATTGATAGATCACTAATTTTAAAAACCTGCTCAGGGACTACAGATGATGCTCTTTGTGAAAACTGAAATGTTGATTTATTTGCGTTGTCCCTGGTAAATAAATAAAATAAAACAGACTCCAATGGCTTCCTCAAAAATCACCAAAAATACCAGGAGCCATAGTAAATGGCCTAACCATGCCAAATATATATAATATATGATATCGTAAACATATAGAAATAGAGAAAAGTTCAACTAAAATATTGCTCATAATAATTCATAATATTATTATGAAGTACCTAATAAACAAAAAATATTAGCTGGAATATTTCCCACAGTCATGCCACAAAAATGTAGGCCCCTGCGTTTAAGCTATAAAGTTGGCACAGGGAAATTACACAGATAGAGCAGCAATTGAGCGAACTTGAAAAATGTGCCACAGAGTGGCTTCTTTATCTAAAAAACTAGTATAAACTTGCCGGATAATTACATGCAGTGTACTTTTTTGTAGAAGGTCCTCCTGCTAAGCAGATATGGCTGCCAGGGAGACATTAATCTCTTCATGTAACATACATAGCCAAGGACATTCCCTGTCTCTCTCTCTCTTCTCTTCCTCATGTCTCTTTCTCTCTCGTGCGTGCTCTCTCTCTCTCTCTCACACGGCGCACACACACAAACACACACGCGGTACATACACAGCACACACGCTCTCACACACACGGCACACACAAAGCGCATGCACCCACTTCCTGTATAAATCATATTCATATTTCTGAGGGCTGCCGATGACCTCACGGCAAATGAAGCGTGTGGTGTCCCCGGCTACGCAGCGGCAATCAAACGTTGCTGCAGAGTAATTACAAAAAGAGGGGCAGGAGGGAGAGAATTGATGCGGTTTGTCAATTAATGTTGCTTCAAGGTGTTTTTCAAAAGGTTAACTTCTTCATATTCTCTGCATGTTAAATTGGGTCAATATTGGCCCCGGCAAGGAGTCATCATGGCGGTGTATATATGGGCGGCCGGGCATGGGCTGAGTCATGGAACGACAGGACAAAGGGTCCTGGTTAATGACAGATTTGATTGCATATAATGCCAATGGAGTGTCCCTTATATAAAATGGCATTTCAGCTGGACTCCTCCTCCTCCTCCTCCTCCTCTCTCTCTTCCTCCTCTCCATCCGTTTGTCCATCATCATCATTCCTATCATCAGCGTTAACAACACTGAATTAACCCATTAAGACCTGGATCTGTGTCATTTTTAGATTTGAGCTAAAAAAGCATTATTTTACACTTTGGCCATTCAAAAATAGTGAAAACGTCTGCAAATCTTTGAATATATACATTTTTAAAGCGAACATTTTTAACTCAAATCTTTGCTTCTGGGGGTCCATGGAACAACATATTTTGAGATGGGGGTCCGCGGCCAAATACATATTATTCTGGGGGTCCTTGACATGAAAAATATTGAGCAACACATGATATAGAAACATACATTTTTCAGAATTGGGATTTAGGAGACATGAAGAATTGGCCTCAGGTCTTAATGGGTTAATGACAGATTTGATTGCATATAATACCAATGAAGTGTCCCTTATATAAAATGGCATTTCAGCTGGACTCTCCTCCTCATCCTCCTCCTCCTCCTCTCCCTCCTCCTCTTCTTCCTCTCCATCCGTTTGTCCATCATCATCATTCCTATCATCAGCGTTAACGACGCTGAATTAAGGAAGGAAAGCTGATTCTCCAGTTCCGTTTTTACTGCATATGGTGCATCAGTTATAGGCAACACATTTCAAACCAGTCCGGTTTAGTGTAATTAAACGAACCGCAGTTAAAAACTACACGAGCAACACCTCCTGTCTATAAATAGACAGGAACAGCCCTGGCAAAAGCCACTTAATCTTCAACAAACCGAGAAACAAAGGGCGAAAAAAGCAAGCAAAGAAACAAAACTGTGCAGAAAAAGTCTTGTTTCTTTTTAAACTCCGTTCTGGATGCTCATCATCAGCGTTTTTTCCGAACCATAAATAATTTGCAAGCGAGAGGTAATATTCAACCCGGCAGAGCCTTAGTTGTGCATCTTTAATGGAAGTTTTACAGAAGCCCAGCCAGTTTCCGCATATGGAGGAGACGAGACGAGGCGGAGAGCACAGTTGGCTTGTCTTATCTTTTTATAAGTCCGTCGACACTTAAACTCGAAGCCCGCGAGGAAAAAGAGACACAGGGAGACATAAACCCACTGTGGTTTTAGGGGGGAAGATAATGACTTTGCCTGCATTAATTTCTTCGTCAGCCATCTTGTTTCTTCAGACAGAGTGGTTATTATGGGGGCCTCTCTGGAAGGAGCCTTGTATAGATGCGTTTTTCCCTACATAATTCGGCGCCCAACAGTTGTTGTCAGCATTGCGTTTTTGTGAGATGGCAGCTGGGTAACATCTGTTTATGGGCAATGAAGAGTTTGAAAAGCTGCACCTCACACTTTACCTTTAACCCATTGAGACCGGGAACGCATCTGTGCCATTTTAAAGATTTCTTTGGGCTATTAGAAAATAGCAGATCTACAAGCTTGTAGCGCGGCACCGAGTGCCGCGCTATGAGCTTGTAGATCTGCTATTTTTGAAAATGTTGTGCAGATCATTGAATATATATATCCTTTTTTAAAGCAAACATTTGTAACTCTACAAACGTCTTCCAAATCCTAACAGTTTTCTGAAAAACATTTGGTTGCTATAATAATATCAGAAATTTCATGTCAAGGACCCCCAAAATGATGATGTATTTGGCCGTGGACCCCCATCTCAAAATATTTAGTGCCAGAGACCCTCATGAAGCAAAGATTTGTGTTACAAATGTTCCCTTTAAAATATATATATATAGGATATTCAAATATTCGCACAAATGTTCAAGGTTTTTCCAAAATAGCAGATCTACAAGCTCATAGCGCGGCACTCGATGCCGCGCTATGAGCTTGTAGATCTGCTATTTTTGAATAGCCCAAATGAATCTTAAAATGACACAGATGCATCCCCTGTCTTAAGGGGTTAATGTCCTTTATTGAAGCATGCTGATGGGAATGCTGTCTTAACTTTTCCTATCGTTGTTGTTCAGTGGGAACGCACTTCTTCCGTGGTCAATAGACGCTTGCCTTAGGCAACACACAGAGAGACATGATGGATCATTAATATTACCGTTTCTTTATGTAGAATTCAATATGACGGTTGGTGAAAAACAAAGAGAACGAAAGCAAAAGGAGTTCATCATTGTGTTCTTTCGCTAGACAGGCCGCGATAGGCTCTATGCAAAGCAGCACATAGTGTGAAGACATTCACAGGTGTTGCCAATGATACTAATGAAGGCTCTGTTCCATTCTGGTCAAACAGAGTCGGGGTGCTGATGTCGTGCACGTTGGCGCAGTGGGTCTACAGTTGGGGTCCAGGGACCCTCATGGTTCCTTGAGGGGGTTCCAAATGGCCTCTTACGGGTGTGTAACTTCCATTTGTACACTCTCAGAGTTATGGGGGTTGTGGAAATTAGAGCCTATTTCCCAATGAACTCGTCCAACTCGAATGAGAAGAACACACAACTGGCGGATCGGTATAGACCTGCTCCAGTAATAATGGAATAAACAACAGAGAGAAAAAACATGAATATTCAGCGTTCGCATGACTTCCCATCGTCTCCTCTCTCTCTCACTCTCCACCACCAATACAAACAGAGAGAGAGACACACCTAACTGTTTAGTTTCACTGCAAACAGTGTCTATAGCTCAGGGCACCACTTCCAGGGCTTGCTTTTTTGAGGTGTTCGTTTAGACTAATTTCGGGTGTAAATGTGTGGGTATTATGCAAAAAGCCACCGGCCCCTGGAGCTAGCTGTGGCCATATTAGTCTAAGGTAGGGAGCCATAGTCCTCCGGGGCATAGGTGTCCAGGACGCGGCAGTAAAAAAAACAGGGCTCTTTAGTGGAAATTAACCATCCGTCAATATTTCCTCAGCAAACGGAACGACTACTTAAGTAGCAAGGATTACACCCTTTAACTGACTCCAACGGAGTGTTACGTGTCATGTGTTGTTGCCAGATTCAAATGAAGACGGATGAAAGTGCCATCGCCCTGTCATCTCGTTGTTTCAACTTCGATATATATCGCCCTTGTTAATGAGCAAGAGTCATGACATGCATGCCACAGGCAGGATGAACGCAAATGAAACTCAGGTCTTGCATAACAAGTACATAAATATAGGCTGTACAATTTGATATAAATGCAGAATTAACCACACACAAGCTTAACTATACTCCGTGGTGGCAAAAGTACTCAAATGTTTTAATTCAGTAAAAGTACTGCAATGTAGAAGTGCTCTGTTACAAGTGAAAGTCCGGAATAAAACATTTACTTCAGTAAAATTACCAAAGTATTGGTATCAAAATGTACTTAAAGTAGGCCTACAAAAGCAAAAGTACTAAAATGTTTGAAAATAGCCGATCTACAAGCTCACAACGCATCGCTTTGCGATGCGTTGTGAGCTTGTAGATCTGCTATTTTCAAATAGCCTATGTATAAAATAGGGCTAAAGTGGTTAATGTATGTTTTATGATATAATAATTTATATCTGCAGTAACTAAAACTTTCAGATAATTGTAGTGGAGTAAAAGTAGTAGAAGTAGAAGTATGAATAATTGGAAATACTCCAGTAAAGTAAAAGCACCTCAAAAGTTGACTTAAGTACAGTACTTGAGTAAATGTACTTAGTTACTTTACACCACTGACTCTACTTAGTAAACTAATACTTATTGACCGGGGTCGGCTCTGTACTTTGGTCTGCTGTTTTTTCCCCCCTCTACACCAAATCTCTTCGCCAAAAATAGCAAGCTCACAACTTGTCACTGTTGTGAGCTCGAAGATCGGATTTCCGGCCAGCGCTCGCCCAGGGATATCCTTCAAGTGGCAGAGGTCCTTATTTTTAACGTCCTGATGCTTTAGCGCGAACTATACGGGGAAGAAGCAGGCCTGCTCGTGTGTGATAGAAACAAGACCATATATGTGTCTCTGTTGCTCAGACAGAACGCTTATCTTGGCAACATCCTGTGGGTAAAACCGCATCATCATAAAACATGCTATTATTCACATAAGTGAGTAAAGTAATAAGCCAGTATAGTGGATGAACCCATAAAGCGGCTTTCAAATGCCATACGTTTGAGTAAGAGAGGGGGGCTCCCGTAACAGTGTGCTACTTTAACCCTTTAAGACCGGGAACGCATCTGTATTTTTTTTTAAAGATTTCTTTGGATATTCAAAAATAGCAGATCTACAAGCTCATAGCGCGGCACTCGGTGCCGCGCTATGAGCTTGTAGATCTGCTATCTTCGAATTCTTTCGAATTAGAATTTTTTGAAAAATCATGAAAATGTGTCCACATCTTTGAATATATATATATTTTTAAAGCGAACATTGAAATGCCTTCTAATTTTTTTTTTCTTTTTTAAACAGTTTTTGGAAAAAAACGTATGAGGTTGCAGTGGTTCTCAAACTTTTTTTCATGTCAAGGACCCCTAAAATGATATGTATTTGACTGCGGACTCCCATCTCAAAATATTTTGTTACAGGGACCCCCCAAAAGCAAAAGATTTGAGTTAAAAATGTTTGCTTTAAAAATATTCATATATATTCAATGATTTAAACACATTTTCACGATTTTTCAAAAATAGCAGATCTACAAGCTCATAGCGCGGCACTCGATGCGGCGCTATGAGCTTGTAGATCTGCTATTTTTGAATAGCCAAATAAATCTTAGAATGACACAGAGATGCGTTCCCGGTCTTAAAGGGTTAAGCACTGTATCTCCCAGAATTCAATAGTGGAGACTTTTTTTTCCCTCCCCATTTCATTCAATTTTTTCCCCCCCTTCTTCGTAAGGAATGCCTACATGGCTGTTATTTCTCTCCAAGGAGCTGTCACCTCACATCTGCGGGCCAGTTTGTACATAGCAACCCCGTCGCGGTGGTGTGTATAGCGCTGGCAGAATTACATAAAGCACTAATAAAATCAGCTCAAGTGTTCTTCCCCGAGTGCCATGGATGCCCTATGGTGATTGCTGGATTTGCTCTCTATACATAAAACCAGTCTATATATTCAGGAGAGGATTAGTTTTGAATATGTAAAGTGTGTGTGTGTGTGGGGGGGGGGGGGGGGGGTCCACGCGCTGCGAGGGGAAGGGGAAGGGTATAGTGTAGGGGAAGAAGGGGGGGGGGGGGGGGGGGATAGCAGTATAGGCAACATGGACGCCACCGGCTTCTCCTACAACTGTAAGGTCTATATATCCGCCTGTTCGGTTGCTGCCACCAAAGGCGTAATGTTCCACCCAAGGGACTCAGTGTGTGTGTGTGTGTGTGTGTGTGTGTGTGTGTGTGTGTGTGTGTGTGTGTGTGTGTGTGTGTGTGTGTGTGTGTGCGTGTGCGTGTGTGTGTGTGTGTGATCCATGGACACAGCACCTGCGATTCTCACCATAAACAGTAGAAAGAAGGATCAAATAGGCATAACCTCTATCTGAGTGTCTTCACACTTTAAATGGGAGAACTATTGCACACAGTTCTATAGGAAGGAAAGACTGTGTGTGTGCGTGTGTGTGTGTGTGTGTGTGTGTGTGTGTGTGTGTGTGTGTGTGTGTGTGTGTGTGTGTGTGTGTGTGTGTGTGTGTGTGTGTGTGTGTGTGTGTGCGCGCGCATGTACTGCACCTGTGAGTACATGTTTTTTTAGTGCACATGCGTGCGTCCATATACGTGCGTGCGTGGTTCTGCTGGTCTGGCTGTAAATAATTCCGCCCCAGATGTCTCAGTTGTATGGGGTGCCGTGAGGGCCTAAATTCACTCTCAACTCTCACACTCTCTACTGCCTCACACACACACACAACTGAACACCTCACACACACACTAGTAAAGCCTCTCACGCACTATAATGAAACCTCACACACGCTCTACTGAAAACGTTGCCTCACACACACACAACTGAAAACCTCTCATAAACATTAGTGAAACCTCACACACACACTACTGAACACCTCACACACACACTAGTAAGAACCTCTCACACACTATAGTGAAACCTCACATACACACCACTGAACGCCTCACACACACACTAGTATAGCCTCTCACACACCATAGTAAAACCTCACATATACACTACTGAACACCTCACACACATACTAGTAAAGACTCTCACAAACTATAGTAAAACCTCACACACACACTACTGAACGCCTCACACACACACTAGTGAAGACTCTCACACACTATAGTGAAACCTCACACAAACACTACTGAACGCCTCACACACACTAGTAAAGACTCTCACACACTATAGTGAAACCTCACACAAACACTACTGAACGCCTCACACACACACTAGTAAAGACTCTCACACACCATAGTGAAACCTCACACAAACACTACTGAACGCCTCACACACACACTAGTATAGCCTCTCACACACCATAGTGAAACCTCACACACACACACTACTGAAAATGTTGCCTCACACACACACAACTGAAAACCTCTCATAAACATTAGTGAAACCTCACACACACACTAGTAAAGCCTCTCACGCGCTATAATGAAACCTCACACACGCTCTACTGAAAACGTTGCCTCACACACACACAACTGAAAACCTCTCATAAACATTAGTGAAACCTCACACACACACACTACTGAACACCTCACACACACACTAGTAAGAACCTCTCACACACTATAGTGAAACCTCACATACACACCACTGAACGCCTCACACACACACTAGTATAGCCTCTCACACACCATAGTAAAACCTCACATACACACTACTGAACACCTCACACACATACTAGTAAAGACTCTCACAAACTATATTAAAACCTCACACACACACTACTGAACGCCTCACACACACACTAGTAAAGACTCTCACACACTATAGTGAAACCTCACACAAACACTACTGAACGCCTCACACACACACTAGTAAAGACTCTCACACACTATAGTGAAACCTCACACAAACACTACTGAACGCCTCACACACACACTAGTAAAGCCTCTCACACACCATAGTAGAACCTCACACACACACTACTGAACACCTCACGCACACACTAGTAAAGTCTCTCACACACTATAGTGAAACCTCACACACACACTACTGAACGCCTCACACACACACTAGTAAAGCCTCTCACACACCATAGTAGAACCTCACACACACACTACTGAACGCCTCACACACACACTAGTGAAGCCTCTCACACACCATAGTAGAACCTCTCAAACACACTACCAAACACCTCACGCACACACTACTGAGTCCGATGTCATAATGACACAATATAAATAATATTAATATCGTATAAACTGAGTTCTGTGTCAGAAATGCCCAAATATGGAGTGTAGGCCAGTCAATGATGATGATGTCAGTAGTATGACAGTGACATCATATTGATGACATCAGAGTACTCCATATGGGGAGAGAAGGAATGGGAAGCCCAAAATGACTCTAATGTATTGATGTTGGGGGAAAAAATACAAAATCAAGGGAAAGTTGTACATTTATGATAAAATATGGACTCCTTACATATTCTCAGATGAAATGATGTGAGGACAAGACCCTATTTTTAGCGGTGCTAGCCGCTCTATACCTTTAGGTATAGAGCGGATATTAGCCCTCTATGCCTGGCTTTTGCGTCAACGTTCTGATTGGTCAGCCTCGCCAACGTTCTGATTGGTCAGGTGCGCCAACGTTCTGATTGGTCAGGTGCGTCAACGTTCTGATTGGTCAGGTGTGCCAACGTTCTGATTGGTCACTATTCATGACATCACTATGTTACTATTCATGACATCACTATGATGTCATGATTGGTCAGGTGCGCCAACGTTCTGATTGGTCAGGTGCGTCAACGTTCTGATTGGTCAGGTGCGCCAACGTTCTGATTGGTCACTATTCATGACATCACTATGTTACTATTCATGACATCACTATGATGTCATGAATATAGAATTAGATGTCTATATAAACAATGACTAAATAAACAATGAGTAATATCTAGAAATATCTAATAATTTCATTTTATTATTCATTTGGCTAAAGTCTCCTTCTAGGTAAGTTATTTAAAGTTAGATCCTCAATTTAACTTTATCTGTCCAAGATTCTTCCAATGGAAGCCTTGAAATAAATTGACAGAGATTTAATATTGTTTCTCTAGTAGAAACAAATATCTATGACAAAATATATCAAAGGCGCCGCTACCTTCACACAGGTGTGATTTTTTTTTTTGAAAAGCAACTGCGTCCGTCAAATATAGCAATTTTGGTGTTATTTTTATTATTACTATTATTATTATTATTATTATTATTATTACCCTTATTATTATTACTCTCCGCCAGGAGAGTATTGTTTTCACTTTCTCAACATGACACGCCGATTGGTCAAGCCTCACGTGACACGTGAAATACTGTGATCTGATTGGCTAGTGACGCATAGTGGTCTATATATACATGGCATCATTTTGAAAGTGTCTCTGCCACTTTCAAAATGATGTAAGACAGGAACCATCACGAAATGGCTGAGAAATGGTGGATACTGTAACAATTAGATAGGATACATAATTGGACAGACAGGACAGGAATAGTTTGGTGACCACAGGAGAGACTGTTGACAGCCGGAATGTAGACGGTATCCCGGGAGCAGTATGGGTTAGCGCCCCATGCTGTGTCTTCCGTGAGGAAGAAGCCCAACAAACCCGCGGTGAGCCCTTAGGAGGGCCATTCCATTCCAGCGTACCGCAAGCGGAGCTAATACCATTAGACGGCCCAATCTAGTGGTATCGGCCCAAGGAACCATCACGCCAAAAGGAAATGTTTGGATCGGGGCGGTGCATCTGATGTGGCGCAGCGCTCAGGTCCTGGACCTGGTGAGACGAAGGAGGAGCCCGGCCAGGAGACAACCCACAGAGCCTAGTCCCTCCACGTGCCAGAGCCTCCCCGAGTCCCGGCAGAGTACTTCCGGAGAAGCGGACTGAGTGGCCCTGTCTTTCCCTATAGGACTGACCGTGGGTGCTACTGGGACGTAAGTCGGGGCTTGATCAACCCTGACTGGGTCACCTGGGTGAGGGTGCATGTTGTATGTTGCGAGACCCGAAACACCCTATGACCCTAGGCTACAACACTGATGATGCGTCCCAGTTGCATCCATGCGATGTATTTCTTTATTTATTTATTTATATTTGGACAGATAGGACAGATAGGACACTTATATAGACAGGAGGGATATGACACTTACACAGACAGGACGGATAGGACACTTATACAGACAGGAGGGATAGGACACTTATACAGACAGGACGGATAGGACACTTATACAGACAGGACGGATAGAACACTTATACAGACAGGACGGATAGGACACTTACATAGACAGGACGGATAGGACACTTATACAGACAGGAGGGATAGGACACTTACACAGACAGGACGGAAGAGGACACTTACACAGACAGGACGGATAGGACACTTACATAGACAGGACGGATAGCGGCCTATAAATACATGTGTCACTTTGAAAGAGTCATAAGCCAGATTCCAATACCGAAAATCCGGCCACTCGCTCACTCCCACTCGGTCCATACGGTGACCGAGTGGGAGACACGTGACAATACTGTGAAATACTGTGATCTAATTGGCTACACAGACAGGAGGGATAGGACACTTATACAGACAGGACGGATAGGACACTTATACAGATAGAACATTCCCAACATTCCCAACACAAGTCTTCTGGCGGAGAGTTGTGCTCCGAGGAGCACTTTTTCTAGTTATTATTATTATTATTATTGTTGTTGTTGTAATGCGTTGTCTGTTTTGGTGGTGTTATGTTTTTTTATATTATACAGTGTACTGTCTCTTGTCTTGACACAAAAGGTAAAATGAAATAAAAAAATATTATATATAAACACTATGACTTCAACAACGCCATCAGAGCTGCTGGACCACAGAGAAAATGACCAAAGAGGAGGGACTTTGTTGCTGACTATTGAGGATGAGAGAATGATACTGTAAGGACGACTTCACCCATTTTTTCCCCTACTCACTCTGTGTCACAGAGAAGGGCTGTGGACAGTTCAGAGACCTGCCTACCAGTGGCAAATGTGGTCAGGTTTGGTCATTTCACAAGAAGATTTCAAATTTAATTTTAATTAATTTATTACATTTATTAATGCAAGAAGAACATGACTTATATTATAGCTTGCTAACTTTCTCTGAATAGAAAGACTGCTGTTTCTGTTAGCTTGGATTACCCGTCGATGATGTCACTGGTAAGCGTGTTTCTGAAACATCTGCTTGATGGTCCAAGCTAATATTAAAGGTAGGGTAAGTGTTATTTTTTGGTTAAAACAAATAGTATTTTGTTAAAAGGTTAAAATACTATATTCTGATAGTAATCATTGCTATAGAGTGTTTTTTTCAGTAACAGATGTCTCCCTGTCTCCAGCTATTTAATAAACAGAAAATACATTTTTCGGTCGGTGTCAAAATCTCAGCCAATCAGGAGAAAGTACCCATTTTTAAGCTTAATTTGTATAGTGTTCCAGTTCCAATTTGGTTTGCTCATTTCTTAGTGTCATCACTTCCAATTTCACTTGTTTAATCTGTATCCTGATTGAGTTCTGTGTCCTGGTTGGATAAAATTGGAAATTAAACTGAAACTGAAACGAAAATGCATTTTCTGTTTTATAAAGAGCTGGAGAGACAAAGAGACTCCTAATACTGAACAAACACTCTATAGCAATGAGTACTATCAGAATATAGAGCTATTTAACACTTATTTTAACCAAAGCAAATCACTTACCCTACCTTTAACTACAGCATTTCTCTTATATGGATATGCTATTTTCATTTTTGTATGAGTCAGTTCTTTTATGACTGTTTTTTTTTTTGTAAGTAGGCCTACAGAGGTGGTTGTGTTTTTAATGGAGACGTAAGAAGAAAAATAACATCACAGATCTTCATGGGTCCTAGTAAGTTCTAGCTTATGGAAGGCTCTGAGTAAAATAGAATGGAATAGAGTAGAATAGAATAGAATGGAATACCGTGGTAACATTTAAAAGCACTTATACAGTATCACCATTACATAGGCCAAATTGGATAAAATCTTAAAAGAAGGTGTATCTTGTTTCCATGTGGTGCATTTTAAAATGAAAAATAACTAATAGACTATACAAATAACTGTGCAAAACACACTGATATATACTATATGAACCGATAAAAACTGTACATATAAATTGACAGACAGACAAACAGATAGATTTTCAGTACTGTATGCGTGAGGTTTCACTATGTTGTGTGAAAGTCTTTTACTAGTGTGTATGTGAGGTTTTGCTATGGTGTGTGAGAGGCCTTACTAGTGTGTATGTGAGGTTTTACTATGGTGTGTGAAAGGCTTTTACTAGTGTGAATGTGAGGCCTTACTAGTGTGTGTGTGAGGTTTCACTAGTGTGTATGTGAGGTGAATCTCAGTAGTGTGTGTGAGAGACAGTCACAATATGGCGATTTAGTGTAGTGGGTAGAGCATTGGCCTTACAAGTAAGAGATTGTCGGTTCAAACCTGACTCAGGGTTGACATTAGTAAGGTAATGTAAATGCAGTTTCTCCAGGTTCTACCACAACAAATAGGTTCTGAGACACTACAACAGACATATGAACCCAATTCTCCCCTACAAGATGACATGTTGTTGGGGAGAATTGGGTTCATATGTCTGTTGTAGTATTAAAAGATCATTTCGTTTATGTATGTCCAAATGAGGCTTTAAAAGGGACTAAAATTGACCCAAAAAAGTCAAAGAAAGCCTTACATCTGTCTTAAAAAGACCAGACACATGAATGTGGTCACAACATTTTCAGAGGACTAGAGGGGGAAAAAATCGTTCCTTAGGTGGGATTCGCTCACGGCAAATTGGATTCTCAGCAAAGCACCGCTAACAGGTAAGTCACAACGCCAGCTAGCCTCCAAGAAATCCCCAAATAGATTTTTTTTACGCAAATCCATCATCATTGAGCAATCCAATAATATTCATGCTTATAGCCTATACTCTCTATCAGGGGTAGAATGTGCTTAGTCTAGCCTATATACATTTGCATTTCTTATTTGGATAAGATATAAAAATGTACCTTGAGATAAGATAAATTGTTTGCAATTGACATTGAAATCAAAGCATTAATCATTAACGTGAGGCACAACTTTGTTTTGTTTTGTATTGATAGAGTATTTTATTAGACAGAAATGCAAAAACAGCACTAGTACAGTCAAACACATAGTCTAAAAAGGACTTGCGGTCTTCTGTCCATTGTGGTCCTAGGTGTCCAATTCATCAACATATCAAATAGCACCAAAAAACATGTATATCATCACTACATAATAAAAAAACACTTTATGTACAACATAGAAAAAAGGGGAAGGGGGGGGGGGGCTGTCGATGTTTTTCTTTGTTTATTTGGTTTATTTACACACTTTTTCATATTTTGGATTCATGTTGATGTTGTGTATTTTCCAGACATTTAACCACATATGAAAACTCAATACTAGTAAACTTGTCATTTGGCTCTGTACTTAGTGGGTTTTTTGCCTCAATGCCAAACTTCTTCACCAAAAATAGCAGATCTACAAGCTGACAATATATGCAGCAGGATGCGTGGTCAGCTTGTAGATCTGCTATTTTCGGTGAATGTTCATCCCCAGAATAGGGATGCTGGGGTTCAAGTGGTTAGTGTAAAAAATACTGAAAGAGAGAGCAAAGGTTCTATCTCACATAGATTTTGCGAACTCCCTGTAGTAACTCTGAAGACCCCCGGGGTCCCGGACCCCTTGTTGAAGACCCCTGCTCTAGGCTAGGCAAACATATACTATGGTTTAAAACATTATCCAATGCGTTATTCAAATGCATTCTCCTCCGGGTGAATGGTGTTTTGCATATCAGACCGCAATTTATTTTATTAACATCTCTCTTGTCTGTCTAATTGACTCTAGTCTAGCCTAGAAAGGCTGCTCAACAGTGGGATCAAATCAATACGGTAACGTCGTATGCAAATGAGCTATATGCGCTCTTATTAGAATGTAAACAAACCGCTCGTGCAGCCAAGGATCACATGGCTTCCAGTATTTTAACGCTATTTTTTCCATCTAACTTTTTGTTACAGCTACTTTTATCTCCTTATAAAAATACATACTTTATCTATGGGATTTTTGTTTTATACATTTCAATGTAAAAAACATAATAATAATGTGAATGTGGTACATCAAAATTATTTATTTTATTTTAATCAAAAAATTGTGAAATTACATAAGCCTACGTAAAACTACGTTTGATTTAGTTATATAAAAATAAATAAATAAATACATTACATTGATTCCAAGCTATACTTAACGTTTCAAAAACTAATCACTTTTTAACAGTTACAGCTGCCTCTTTCTGTTACAATAAAAGGATTCATTCAAAATGGGCGGCCATAGCTGAGTGGTTAGTGAGCCTGCCTACTGAGCCAGAGGCCCTGGTTGCCGCAGGTTCGATTCCCGGCCAGGTCAGCATGTGTGTCGGTGACATGAAAATATTCCCTGAGCAAGACTCTTAACCCCTAATTGCTCACAGGTTATCATTGGAAACAAGACCGCAAGGACTTTAATGAACGACCTTTTAAAACGAATTATCCTTATTATGTGCCCATGCTAAAACGCTGCTAAATACATACCAGTATGGTTGACATTTATCCATAATTTCAGTTCATTGTCTCTTGACTCAATTCACACCTTTGGTTGAGAACCGCCCTGTTTACACCTAGAAACCTCTTTCAAACTGCAAGCCATTCAGCTTACTGAGGACGAGAGCTTGATCATGACATTATTATTATTATTATTATTATTATTATAATTTTGATATAATAAAATGTATATTTATTATCATATTATTATTATTTTCATTAATGTTCAAAGCTGCTATAGTGTAATGACAATAAATGGAAGTAGCCTACAATTCACAATACAAGGTCTACTAAACTGGATAAC
>NC_139959.1:33021992-33031992 GCF_963454915.1 Gymnoscopelus microlampas | reverse complement strand
ATATATCCTTGGTCTTTGGGTCAAATAAAAAAATAAAAATGACTTAAGTCATTCTTGGCAGGCAAGTGATGGATTCTAAAGAATGCATATAGTGTATGCGTTATTGGCAGGCAACTGGCAGGTGTGCGTGTGCGCGTGCGTGCGTGCGTGCGTGCGTGCATGCATGTGAGTATCTTCTACAGTCCCTGCACATGCATGTTTGCCTGAGATATGTGAAAACAGTACTCCAGTACCTGTACTCTTTCTCTTATATTTTGGGTATTACACAATATAATTTTGTCTCAAAAAATATATATATATATATGTTTTTTAATTCAAATAACTACGAAAACAAACACAATCATGTGTGTGCTTTGAAAATGTTTTTCTATTAACTTCTTTGAACTGGCCCATCAGTATTGCTGTGTTTGATTCGTATGCACTAGTGGAATTACCTCCATCAATCTTTCATGCATCTATTCCGCATCCATTCACCATCAGCAGCACTGAAGCCATTTCAGTCTAATCATTAAACGAGGAGAAGCAGCATTACGTTTGTATGCACAACCTATCTGGATCAAACTCCCTAAAACCGCTAGTCTGCTACAACTTTGTTTTTCAACTGCCCTTTTATAACATAGCATATAAACACAATATAATATATCGTGCTCATTTTTATTTTTTATTTTTATTTTTTATAATTTTTATCCCACGATTTTGTAACCCACATTTTTTCACCCAGTGCCAATTGCCTATGTAATCCTGGGCACTACCTACCCTCTGCCAGCCTAGGGAGAGCCCAAGCTGAAGCTCATGCCTCCTTCAATGCATGAGGAGCAAGCAGGCCGCTTCTTATCACCCGACAGGGGGGAGTTTCCCTGGTTGGACATAGCGCGTGGAAGGAACACGTTATTCCAACCAGTTCCCTTCTCCTCCATCAGGCGCCCCGGCTGACCAGGGGGAGGCAGTATAGTGAACAGGATTACTACATGTTTTTGTGAGGGTATTAACTACCCTAGGAGACACGGGGAGAACATGCAAACTCCACACAGAGTAGGCCCTTTCGCCAACCCCACCTAGGGTATGGGCGCCGATGACGTGGAGGAGAGAACACGCCCCCAGCGCCCACAGCGTCCCTGGCATCGTGCTCATTTTCATGCACTTTGAATGACTTTGTTGTGTGCAATACAAATAAACTTGCCATGCCTGCTGGCTTGCCAAGTGGCGCAACGTCTACTGTACATTCAGTCTTGACTTTTTCATGACTTACTCCTCATTGGCTGTACTTTAAGCCAATGGGGAGTCCGCAATGTCTTCCCATACTCTGAATGGGCGTAAGAGCACCGGTCACAGAATTCAGTGCAATACACGCTAACTTATAGTAGACACACACCCACGCTACTCTTCACCCTCTGGCGAGCATTTAAATGAACACCTTAAGTAGGTTTTCACGCAAACTAAAGCAAGGGAAAATAACTAAGGAACAGTGGACAAAAAGGCGACATTAATGCACTCTTTCAGGCACAAACAATCCAACATCAAACTGTAAACATAAACAAAAATAAAATGTACAACTACTAGGCTTTTGATAAAAAATTAAATAACTTCAACCCCTTTGAACACTGTTTCAGACACATAGCAAATTTCATGCTTATTAATCTATTAATTCTTATCTAAAATAATGCTGACATGAGCGCCTCATTGCGGCTACAGAATTTTTAATGATCTAATAATTTAACAATTTGGTTCTCGCTCTGGACCTTTTAAGTCAACTTTAGATCTGAAAGGCTCCTTAATTTAACTCTTGTCTTGAGTTCCATATACTTTTGTAATGTTTCGTTAGATGCAAGGGTTTTAGCTTGGCACAAGCTGGTACAATATGACTTTGTCATTCTTGTTTCTTTGCATTCAGCCATCAAGAACTGGCCCATTGCACAGTTTTCAGGTACAGACCACACGACGGCCATTTTGCTCTGACATAATGTCACACTCGGGGGTGCGGTTTCCCACAAACGGACCACCCCACCCGCTTCCCCCGACATCCATACCTCCACGATGGCGCCGTCCGGCTGTCGGAGGAAGTGCCTGTAGCGCTGGCGGAGCCCGCTCAGGTAGGTGGTGTAGATGGTGACGTGGGTGCTGGTCTCGCCCTCTGCGGCGCGCGGGGGCGGCAGCGGGGCCTCCTCTCTCGGGGGGGCGCCGTCGCGGAGCCCCCCAGAGCCCACCGCGGGGCCCCCCTCCTCTGTCCAGATGTAGTCGTACACTGCCACCTAGTGAGGTACACATGAGGGTTGGGGGGTGGGGTGTAAAGTAACTAAGTACATTTACTCAAGTACTGTACTTAAGTACAATTCTGAGGTATTTTTTTACTTTACTGGAGTATTTCCAATTTTCAGTACTTTTACTTCTACTCCACTACATCTCAGAGGAAAATATGGTACTTTTACTCCACTACAATTATATGAAAACTTTAGTTGCTAGTTACTTTGTAGATTTTGATTATTATTACAAAACTTACACTAACCATTTCAGCCCTGTATACATTTCGGCCATTTGAAAACAGCCGATCTACAAGCTCACAATGCGTCGCGATGCGACCCATTGTGAGCTTGTAGATCTGCTATTTTCAAAAGATTTTTAATACATCTGAAAACTTGTGAAATTGGATATTCTGCATAATGAGTACCTTTAATTTTTGGTATTTACGTACATTTTTATACCAATACTTTGGACTTTTAGTCAAGTAAATTTTGAATTCCGGACTTTTCTTTTCTTTTTTCTTTTTTACTTGTAATGGAGTATTTCTACATTGCAGAATTGATACTTTTACTCTACCTGTAGTCTAAAGGGAGAGAAACGGGGTGCCAATGGCCTAGTGGTCAAGGCGCGTACCACGTAAGCGCGTGTCGCGGGTTCGATTCCCGAGCCCCGACGACCTTTGCCGTGTGTCGCTCCCCATCCCTCCCTCCCTGTTTCTTGTCATTCTCAACTGTACTAATACCAATAAAGCCCCAAAAATATCAACCAAAAAAAAGAGAGAGAGGACCTCCACAGGGCTTAGAAAGGTTCAACACAATCATTTTACCCTACGCTTGGACAACTTAACCCTAAGATTTTTGTTATGTAAACTGTGTCTTGCTGTAACAAGTGGTACAGTAGAAACATTTCAATACTGTCTATATAATCAAACTTAACCAGTGGTGTAAAGTAACTAAAGTAAGTACATTCACTCAAGTACAGTATATAAGTACAATTTTGAAGTACTTTTACTTTACCAGAGTATTTCCAATTGTCTACACTTGTACAAATATTGTACATTTGTAGGCAAATATTGTACATTTACTGCGCTACAATTATTTGAAAACTTTAGTTACTAGTTACTTTGCAGATATAAATATATTACATTATAAAACATACATTAACCACTTTAGCCCTTTTTTATAACTAGGCTATTTGAAAATAGCCGATCTACAAGCTCACAACGCGTCGCATCGCAACGCGTTGTGAGCTTGTAGATCTGCTATTTTCAAACATTTTAGTACTTTTACTTTTGGTACTTTAAGTACATTTTGATGCCAATGCTTTTGTACCTTTGCTCAAGTAAATTTAGAATTCCTGACTTTTACTTGTAACAGAGTGCTTCTACATTGCAGTATTGATACTTTTACTTAAGTAGAACATTTGAGTACTTTTTCCACCACTGCAAGTGGTACAATAGAAACATTTCAATACTGTCCAGTGTCCACATAATCAAACTTAACCGACAAAACCTCACATCAAGCTCGAACATACGAGAGAACAAAAGAGAGATATGATTTGCTAAGAGGTGATTTTTCTAGGCGTTTATAATATTATTCGTCAATAATCAGGCTTGGTTTCAACAGCATAAAAGTATAATTAAATGTAAGCTTTCAAGTAAAGGCACACCATGCCTCGGTGCCTCTCATAGAGGCAGTTATAAGAAGTCCCCTTATCCAATTCTGCAGCCATCGTAGGCTATACCTGACCGTCTAACTAGACTTTGCCGTGCATATTAATTGGCCACTAACTGTAGACGGTAGATGAGTGCAGCACTGGTGAACATAAACATGCTAATCCGCGATAGCGTGCTAATCCTATGGGGGCTTGATACGCAGCAGGTAAAGCACCAGGTTGTTGTTTGTGATCGTGCATACACACAGGGATGCTAGCGGAATGGTTGTTTGTGCCCCGTGTGTGTGTGTGTGTGTGTGTGTGTGTGTGTGTGTGTGTGTGTGTGTGTGTGTGTGTGTGTTGGTAGTGTTTGTGTGCGTGCGTGTGTCCGTGCATGTGTGTGTGTGTGTGTGTGCTTGTGCTTGTGCGTGCATGCGTGTGCGTCGGGGTTGTGCTCTGCACCTGTAATGCACTGCCCCTCTCTATTAGGGGCAAAACACGGGGGGCAAGCGGAGCGTGTAACATGTTATATAGGTCATGTAACTCGGAGTCATCCATGTGTGAAGATCATGGAAGCGCTCTCTCTCTCTCTCTCTCTCTCTCTCTCTCTCTCTCTCTCTCTCTCTCTCTCTCCTCTCTCTCTCTCTCTCTCTGTTAGTGTCGGCAAATATTTTACTCATGCAAAAAGTATCATACTGCAATATAGAAATACTCCGTTACAAGTAGAAGTCCGGAATTCAAAATTTAATGAGTAAAAGTACAAAAGTATTGGTATCAAAACTTAAAGTACCAAAAGTAAAAGTACAAACATGTTTGAAAATAGCCGTTCTACAAACTCACAACGTGTCGCGATGCACCGCGTTGTGAGCTTGTAGATCTAGGTATAAAATAGGGCTGAAGTGGTTTATGTATGTTCTATAATATAATAATTGATAATTGCAAAGTAACTAGTAACTAGTAAAAGTTCAAATAATTGTAGTGGAGTAAAAGTGCAATATTTGCCTCTGAGATGTAGTGGAGTAAAAGTGAAAGTACTGAACATTAGAAATACGTAAAGTAAAAAAGAATACCTCAAAATTGTACTTAAGTACAGTACTTGAGTACATGTACTAAGTTACTTTACAGCACTGAGTGTCGGTCTGTATGGGCTTGAATGTCCAGCGATGAGGCTGGCTCAGGGTGGAAGACAGGGTTATTCAACTAAAAATGGGATTGGTCTTCAAAATTGTAAATGCAGATTTGCCCGAAATGCCCCCTATACCCGCATATCTGTATAAGTACCTCGAAAAAGTTAGTGACACCCACAGTCACAAAACTAGAGGGAGCGTAAACAACAATCTGGTAACACCCACCCATAGAACAAACATGGGCAAATTCTCCTTCTTATAGCACAGCCACCAAGGAATGGAATAGTCTAACCCCATCCCTCAAAAAATGCAGTTCGCTGGGCTCATTCAAAACAGCCCTAAAAACTCATCTTTCTGGAGGCCTAAAGAGGAGCTAGTACCAGTTTCCCTGTAGACAGACGACCCCCCCCCCCCTTGTTTTTGTACATACTTTTTATTTTATTTTCTAATGCTTTTTTTGTATATCATTTTTATTTTCTCATGCCTTTTTTGTACATAATGGTATATATTTTTTCCTCTGTATTCTTATGTTGATTTTTGAACTGTTTGGTTGCTACTATGTCTATGAAATTAATTCAAGGACCCCAACGGAAACAAGCCCGCAAGGACTTTTTTGGCCGGACCTTTTAGACAAAAGCATTATAAATGCAACTGTGTTGTTTTACATTCTTTTGCCTATAATACAAATTTCAATCAATCAAAAAACACGCGCTCCACTGTTTCCCCTCTCTCCATCACCTCTCCATCTCTACATGTTAATCTAAATGAAGCCTCACACAGCGCAGTGGAACAACCTACACAGTCAGTGTCTTCTATTCGGTCTATAAGTGCAATGTTTCAGTGCGTCGAAAAAGCAAAGACACGTCCACATCCTGCCCTGTTCAGTGCAACAACCTAATTAAAGCATGAGTCACGGGGCCTAAACTCAACTTCCAACACACACACACACACACACACACACACACACACACACACACACACACACACACACACACACACACACACACACACACACACACACACACACACACACACACACACACACACTACAGTACTGTATACTGTACACATGAGTGGGCATGCAGGAGGAAGTTTTTCAGGCTTGAGTTTTGTAAAGAGTCAAGGTGACCCTGTAATTGGCTGTGTAATTATGATTTGACTAAAAAAGCATGGAGGGGGGGGGGTGGGACAAACTCATTCAGTGCAGGGCTGTGTGTGAGTGGCAGGGTCACTCTGAAGGAGAGCCTTAATTTGGCGGTGTATCGATGTCACCCCGCACTCTCTAAACGGTCAGCCAAACACAACTCCAGGCACTTCGCCGGGAAAACAGCGGGAGTCATTACCCCATTTGTAATTAGAGAAAACTGCTTAAAAGTGGAAGGCAGACGCGGCCCCCACGAGCTAGAAGGACCTCATTGTCGGGAATTTCTCGGAAATGTCAAACACTCACACAAGCACGGAGAGAGAGAGAGAGGGATGACCGGCCGGAAAACATTTAAAGGAAGTAGTATAGGGGGAACACAGAGATGCATCTCTTTAGCGCGCTAATTCGGAAATTCATTTGCGGAATCGCCCCGGCTTGCGCCTCCAGCGTGGCCGGTGTGCACCCGAGACAGCCCCAGTTCCTTAAGTAATCAGCACCTCTGCTAGGGCCTGCAATCAATTCTGTTTTGATAGTGTGTTGCCCGTAGTCTCTCCCCGCGGACTATATCGCACGTCCCGGTTGGTTTACTACACAGCAGAGACACCTCCCACTTTTTTTTTTTTCCCCCGCTCCAGAACGAAAAGAAGGGAGAGAACCTTGAGACTACGGGTCACTGAAGAGTAGTGCTGTTCCTGGTGGGTGCCCACCAGAAAATAGGCCACTAGATCCCCTTTTGGCTCCCAACCCTGAGTTTGAGAAACAAAGCTTGTTGAGAGGCTGCTCCAACAGACAGGTCGCGGGTGTACTTGCCATTGAGGGAGATGCTGGAAGTCACTTTGGTTTAAACACACTTGCTAAAGCAGTCTTGTGTGTGTGCGCGTGTCTGTGTGCGCGCGCGCGCGTGTGTGTGTGTGTGTGTGTGTGTGTGTGTGTGTGTGTGTGTGTGCGTGCGTGTGCGTGCGTGCGTGTGCGTCTCAGCTCTCGCGAAAATGAGTTTTCGCCGTGCCACCGTCTCACAGTAATTAGCATGAGCAATCCGTTTGACGACAACACCAGACAAAGGACTGAAAAGGCCGTTTGTTTTGGGTGACGCCATTTCATGCAACACAGGACGGCTCTGCAGGAGGACGCAGCACCGCGGCTGAGACGCAGCAACAAGGGAAAAGAGCATTATAAGAGGGCCTGATGCTCTGATCCTATACCCTGTTGTCTGTTTGTGTTGGGTTTATACGGGTGCTATCCTGGCTCCTGGCCCTAGCCTGAGTGCTCTCCCCGCTCCGCCATTGTTCCATTTGATAGCACTAAGTGACTGATTTAGGTTCGATGTCTGCGCGGAGCAGGCAGGCCAGCTGTGGGTTAAGCAGATAGCATTCAAGTGAGCTAACTCAATTCCGGCCCAATCTAGCCGGGATTTATTGTCGGGGCCTGTATTTAGAAATCTGATAGAGTCCGCATCAGTCCCTTTGACTTGCATCAGCAGAGACGGGCCCTCGTTTCTTTTAGCGGAGAGAGAGGCCTATAAACGGTAAACCATGTTTTCCAGCAGGGACATAAATTTCAGGATTTGTAGACATTACCGCAAATGCACAGACAGGACGAGGGGGTACAGGAAGTGGGTATGGCACAGCTGCAGACGCTGTAGCGTTCGCAAAATAGTCTCTCTCTCTCTCTCTCTCTCTCTCTCTCTCTCTCTCTCTCTCTCTCTCTCTGTCTGGGTGAAGATTGGATTTTATAGCTACCATGTCATACCATGTCCAAATCGGAATTCGGGAATAAAAGCGTTCAGGTGCCTGCGGAGAGAGGGTAGTCCTTTGGAAAAAAAAGTAAGAGAAAAGAAAATATTTTTAAATAAAGCATCCTGTGCGAATTGTAATAGCATTGTGTCAGTCATGTCCATTGAAGTGTGTGTAAATGGTAAAAAAAATATATATATATATATATATGTCAGGAGGCGGATATGGAGTAATGTCACTGGAATAATGACGCTCTTCTCTTTAACGCATTCAAACCGGGAACTCATCTCTGTCATTTTTTAGATTTCTTTGGGCTATTCAAAAATAGCAGATCTACAAGCTCATAGCGCGGCACTTTGAGCTTGTAGATCTGCTTTTTTTTTTAAGCGTGAAAATGTGTGCAAATCTTTTTTTTTTTTACTTTTTTTTTTTACATATGTTGCTATAATATCAGTGTTTTTCAACTTTTTCATGTCAAGGAACCCCAAAATTATATGTACTTTGGCCGCGGACCCCCATCTCAAAATGTTTAGTTCCAGGGACCCCCAGAAGCAAAGATTCAGGTTACACATGTTCGCTTTAAAAACTATATATATTCAAAGATTTGCACACATTTTCACGATTTTTCCCAAAAATAGCAGATCTACAAGCTCATAGCGCGGCACTCGGTGCCGCGCTATGAGCTTGTATATCTGCTATTTTTGAATAACCAAAGAAATCTAAAAATGACACCCAGATGCTTCCCCGGTCTTAAAGGGTTAATAGTTTGAGGCCAAAGAATAGGCACCAGCTGCCTCGGAGATAAAAAGGGATAAATGCACTACATTCTAAAACAGACCCTCTTTGGTGTTATATTTAAAAAGTGACCCATATTCATACCTAAATTAGGATATAAATTTGCAACTAACAGCTAAAAAAGAGGGCAGACAGTTTCTGGGAATTAGATAGTAATTTTCCACTGGGTGAGAGAGACCATGCCAGTAATAGCCTTAGTGTGGGGGGAGGTTAGGATATATAGTGCATTTTGTATTTGTCTAGCATGACCTTGGACTGTCACAAATATCACCGCGTGACATTTCCCTTCATGTCTTTGACGTGCCAAATGTAAATACAGTGTCACGAGTGGACCATAATCAAACAAAAGGACATTTTGCGTGTGACCCCCGTCGTCCGGCTTCGTCATTGCATCGGCTGATAGCCAAAGCAGGTTCCCAAACTTTATGTGACCCTTTGACCTTTGCGAGAACCATTTCCCTATTTTCTCGAGACCCCCCCCCCCGACCCCCTCTCCATAATCAAAACAATGTGTAGTAGGGAGACATGAACTAGTCACACGGGCCTGTAAGAGCTAATAGGAAATTAGGCACACACCTATACTAATGTGTTCTCCCAGTCCACCATTTTGAATACATTGCCATAGGCAGCGTGCTGATTAATAAACAAAAACTAACAAGGCCTCAGAGTCTCCTCTTCTCCCTCGGTGTCAAATGTTTAGGTGTTCCAGGTAAAAAGTGTGTGTGTGTGTGTGTGTGTGTGTGTGTGTGTGTGTGTGTGTGTGTGTGTGCGCGTATGTGTGTGTGCGTGCGCGCGCACGTGCGTGCTTGCCCGCGTGCACAATTGAATACACAAAAGCCTGCGTTTGTGTACAAACGTGGCGCTAAAGTACAGTGCTATGTTTATAACCTGTACGTGCGTGTGCAATGTACACATGTCCACCTGTACCTGTGTGTGCGCGCGCGTGCGTGAGCGTGTGTGTGTGTGTGTGTGTGCGCGCGTGCGTGTGTGTGACTTAAGTCACAGAGCGAGCTAGAAAGGAGAGGCCTCCACGGGCGGACAGCCTGAGCCGCCTGGCTCCTGTCCAGCGACAGGAGCCCGAGGCCTGGGCACGAGCGGGCGGCCTGTCAGTCCTCCCTGATCCCTGGATGATTGATCCAAACTACACAGCCATCATTACCATACACACTCTCTCATCCCCAGGTCTCCCTTTTTCCTCTCTGTCTAATTTTACCTTCCATTTGCATGCTTCCCATGGACTAATTAAATCTCTTTCTCTCTCTTCTACTCTTTCATCCTTCCCTCCATCTTTCTAATTCTCTCTCTCTCTC
>NC_139959.1:32991992-33016992 GCF_963454915.1 Gymnoscopelus microlampas | reverse complement strand
GTGGAAGTGAGGGATGGGCTGCTATCTCACAGTTGTTTACTGTAGGAGTTGGCTTTATTTTCCGCCAAGGAGATTAGTAACAGCGAATTATGCATATCTTATTTTCTGGGATTATCTCGAGCACTCAGAGATACTATCACACCGGAAAATCTCTTTTAAAGTGCCTCCAATTTATTCAGACTGTAAATATATTCATTGTTGCTTGTTTATGTTTTTTTTTTTCTCGAAGTCTAATTTATCCCGTGTGCCACTTTGAGGACGGAGTGTATTATCATACTGTAACTATGATTATTCAAGTTGAAATATTTATAGAAATTGCCCTTCGCTTGGTGGGCGTAGTAATGAGAGCAGGCTGGAAGAGCCGATTTAAAAATCTACTGTAGCGTATGAGCTTGTTGTTGCACTCTCTCTCTCCGTGTGTGTGTGTGTGTGTGTGTGTGTGTGTGTGTGTGTGTGTGTGTGTGTGTGTGTGTGTGTGTGTGTGTGTGTGTGTGTGTGTGTGTGTGTGTGTGTGTGTGTGTGTGTGTGTGTGTGTGTGTGTGCGTGAGTGCGTGCGTGTGTGTGTAAGTGAGAGCATGCTTCCTTGCATGTGAACACAAATGGATGGCCTGTCTTGACCATTGGTGCGTTTAACCAGACACAGACCTTTGCCTCAGCCAAATCAAGAGACGCAGCGCAGGCTGTGCGCATCCATGCCATTTCCAAGCTGTTCCAATTATAGCTGCCGACCGGCCACATATTGGCCAAATTTACAATAACAGGATATCCATTTCCATTCTAATGGCTGACATTGCTTGGCTTATCCATGCATGTGAAATCACTGGGCCTTTATTGCTTTGTGGTTTTTACCCAGAGTTCTCCTGCCATTTCTCCGCCATTATCGTCGCCATACACTCCACTCCAGTGATCTTTCTGTGTGTGCACGCACGCGTGTGCGTGTTTGTTTCTTTATTGCATGAACCCAGTGTGTCATGTACAGTATGTATATGTGGTTGAACAATGAACAAAAGCATTTTTTTGAAAGTACTTTTTGCAATTAAGGTGACACCAAAGTGGAGAATCTCTTCTGACATCCTTAACTCAAGTCCTTTGGAGGGTGGAGGTGACAATATCCCTGCTAATTGACCCCCCCCCCCCCATCCCACATGCACACACATGCACGTACAGTACAGGTCCGGACAGACATGCCTACATGCACATGCATACATACCCAGGCAGCCTATACACTGTCTCTTTAAGGTTATGAGCGAAAAAAAGAAAAAAGAAAAACCTTTATGAAAAAAAAAAAGAACCCAACTGTCTATCTCTCCCCGGGACGTCATGTGGGACTGTAAAGACACGACACCTGTCACAATCACCAGAGCCTCCTCATCCCCTCTGGGCCACAGGACACACAGCCAAGGTCACACTCTTTTAAGGATAGCAAGAGAGACAGAGAGAGAGAGAGAGAGAGAGACAGAGAGAGAGAGAGAGAGAGAGAGAGAGAGAGAGAGAGAGAGAGAGAGAGAGAGAGAGAGAGAGAGAACGAGAGAGAGACAGAGAGAGAGAGAGAGAGAGAGAGAGAGAGAGAGAGAGAGAGAGAGAGAGAGAGAGAGAGAGAGAGAACGAGAGAGAGACACAGAGAGAGAGAGAGAGAGAGAGAGAGAGAGAGAGAGAGAGAGAGAGAGAGAGAGAGAGAGAATGAGAGAGAGACACAGAGAGAGAGAGAGCTGGAAAAGAAGTGACTAACGATGGACGGTCACAAAGAATCAGTCCTGTCAAATTCAAGCTGTTAAGACCTCTGTGGAGTCTCAGGCACTGTGTGTGTGTGTGTGGGTGTGGGTGTGTGTGTGTGTGTGTGTGTGTGTGTGTGTGTGTGTGTGTGTGTGTGTGTGTGTGTGTGTGTGTGTGTGTGTGTGTGTGTGTGCGCGCGCGCGCGCGCGCGTGTGCGCGTGTCTGTGTGTCTGTGTCTGTGTGTGTGTGTGTGCGTGCGTGCGTGTCTGTGTGTGTGTGTGTGTGTGTGTGTGTGTGTGTGTGTGTGTGTGTGTGTGTGTGTGTGTGTGTGTGTGTGCGCATGCATGCGTGTGCGTGTGAGTGCGTGTGCGCGTTGTGTGTTTGAGTTGAGTACATACATACTTGTAGCCTGTGCTGTTTGTTTGCAGGGAGTCTACAGTATACAGTGTGTGTGCGCGTGCGTGCGTGCGTGCGTGCGTATGTGTGTTGGGGGGGGGGGGGGGGTTCACATGCCATAAGTCATACATTTCCATGCATGACAATCATTAACGGCCCTGCCCTAACCAGTTCTATGGACGCTTTTGTGAAAAACCAGAAACATTTCCTTTCTACGCTCTAATGTTTCTCTGACAGACATAAATAACCTCGGTATAACTAACCTCGGTTTTCCTCAGCAATTACATCTCATTTGTCTATAAATCTCGAACGTTCGTCTTAATGAAGTTATCACTAAAGCCCAAATCCAACAAACCCGCAAGACAAATTTAATCCAGGCAAGCGCGGACCACAAGACCCGCCGAGAAAATTGGTGCGAGAAGAGTCCTCTTAATTTTTGATCAATGTGTGCTGAGCTGCTGCTGCGCGCGCACACACACACACACACACACACACACACACACACACACACACACACACACACACACACACACACACACACACACACACACACACACACACACACACACACACACACACACACACACACACACACACACACACACACACACACACACACACACAGGATTTTTCCCTCACTCACCGACAGTCCAATTTGTTGCCTTCTGGTTTGCATTACTCAATGGCAAGGAAACAGGCCCAGGGTTCCTTTAGGACCGGCGGTGTAAAGTGACTAAGTACATTTACTCAAGTACTGTACTTAAGTACAATTTTGAGGTACTTTTGCTTTACTGGAGTATTTTCCAATTATCGGTACTTGTACTTCTACTCCACTACGTCTCAGAGGCAAATATTGTACTTTTACTCCACTCAAATTATTTGTTACTAGTTACTTTGCAGATATAAATTATTACATTATAAAACATACATTAACCACTTTAGCCCTATTTTATACCTCGGCTATTTTCAAACATTTTTTGTACAGATGTGCCACTTCACACGTTACTGTTCTTTCCCTGAAAGTGCCCTGAAAATGAATGTTTTCCTCCCTGTTCTGCCCTTAAAAATTCACTATTTTGCCCCTGAAAAGAAGTTGTCACTACACACCCCTGTTTTTCCCTTCAACAGACATCAATATACATGAGAACAAAAGAATGTGTGTTGAAGAAGGTGTCAGACTCATTATGAGGCGAAAGGTGATTTGAAGAGGTCCTTGACCAGTTGCTCAAATTAATTAGCATCATAAAAGCAGTGATCATCAAAATAATTCAGCATTTTAAATGCCCTTCTTTGTCCCTCTTATTGCCCTGGGAATCCCCTGAAAATGTACTGTCTTGGCGATGGCAGGACATTTGAAGTTTTGAAATGGCACATCTGTACTTTTACTTTTGGTACTTTAAGTGCATTTTGATACCAATACTTTTTTCACTTTTACTCAAGTACATTTTTTATTCTGGACTTTTACTTTTGCAGTATTGCTACTTTTGCTTCAGTAAAACATGTGAGTACTTTTTCCACCACTGGCTGATGGTGGGGAGGGACAGAAGGAAAAGGGAGGGAGCGAGGGAGTGAGGAAAGGAAGGGATAGGGAAGGGATTTGGGGGGGACCAGGGGTGTTGAGAACATGTGGAGTCCATTCAGACCGCTCCAGCTGGACGTGTTTTGACAGCTGACGGACGACGCAACATATTATGATGAAATTAAGGGGAGAAAAGTCTTTCCCCCCGAGTTACGAGAGGTGAGCCATCCCAGCAGAGGAATGAGGATAACACTGTGTTTATGAAAGGGCCCGCAAGTATCTCTCCTCCTGCTTAAGTATTTGTTTTCATTTGTTTTATCGTGTATTCTTTCCCTGCCCACGCACGTTTCCTGTGTGACAAAGGAAGTGGACCCTAACCGAAGCCGCGTCCTTGTTGACAGTGGCGGGCAATGTGCATATACTCAGTATACTCAGTATTCAAAAGTACACATTTTCCAGACTTTTTCAAAAGTTTTGAAAATAACAGATCTACTCGTTTGTAGATCAGCCATTTGAAAGAGGGATGACAGTATAAGTCGTTATTTCGTAATATATTTGTGTACGTTTTAACTTCCTAGAAATGTAATGGAGTCAAAAGTACAATCTTTTCTAGATGAAATGTGTGAAGTCATGAGGTTGCAAAAATTTTTTAAAAAAAAATAGAATAATCCAAAAAGGTACTTAAGTAAGTACAATACCCAGTGGTGGAAAAAGTACTCAAATGTTTTATTTAGTAGAATCAATATAGTATATATATATAATATATTTTCAAATGACCAACATTTATATAGGGCTGAAGTGGGTAATGTATATTGTTAACAATCAAAATCGACAAAGTCACTAACGTTTTCATATAATTGTAGTGGAGTAAATGGACAACATTTGTCTCTGAGATGTAGAGGAGTAGAAGTAAAAGTACAGACAATTGTAAACACTCCAGTAAAGTAAAAAACAAAAAAAGTGTACTCAAGTCCAGCACTTGAGTACATGCACTTAGTTACTTTACACAACTGACAATACTCAAGTAAACGTAGTACGTACTCATGTTGCCCTCCACTGTTGTTGACCCTCCCTCCCATCCCTCTTCTCCTTTCTTCCCTCGGTATAAAGCCAGGCTCCGGCCCAGTCTTTGGTAGATAATGACATCCTCTCCGTGGATTAATTGTGAGGGACACATTAAGCAGTGGGGCTGACACTCCCTGTAATTAAACTGTTCATGCAGACGAGTTCATGCTGGAACATTTCCGTTTTTTTTCTCCTTCCTCTCCTTTCCTTTCTCTCTCTCCATCCACCGCTTATTGTATTCAAACAATGGGTCAATCTGGGAATAGAGATTATGATGAAAAACCACTGCAATATTACAGCGGTGGTTCGCAACCTTTTTTTCTGGATCAGGGCTCAGTTGAAAAATCTATTCAAAAGCTATTCAAAAATAGCAGATCTACAAGCTCACAGCGCGGCACCGAGTGCCGCGCTATGAGCTTGTAGATCTGCTATTTATTTACTTTAGTCGTGAAAATGTGTGCAAATCTTTCAATATATATATTTTTTTTTACTAAATTTGTATGTGATTTTGTAACCCTTATGTTTCACCCGGTGCCAATTTTCAAAGTGATCCTGGGCGCTACACTCCCCTCACCAGCCTAGGGAGGCCAGGGCCGAGCTCATGCCTCCTTCAATATATATTTTTAAGCCAACATTTGTAACTCAAATCTTTGCTTCTGGGGGTCCCCTGGAACTAAATATTTTCAGATGGGGGTCTGCGGCCAAATACATATAATATTGGAGGTCCTTGACATGAACAAGTTTGAGAACCACTGATGAAGCAACATACGTTTCTTTCAGAAAACTGTTAGGATTTAGTAGAAATGTGTCGATGCGAATGGGATTGAATCAGCTTAAATGTGATAGTGTTCTAGTTACAATTTAGTCTGCTATCCCTTTAATTGTATTTTCTGTTACTAAAGAGCTGGACAGACGGGGGAGACCCCTGTTAGTGAACGGTCATCTGTCCATTTGGGGTTAAAGTGATGGTCGCTGCATATGTAAACTGTACAATTCGGGTCAGGTGAGTGTGGTTCTCTTGCGGTTCTGCTGAGTGACAATATTAATGTTATACTGGATATTATTCATGTATTTAAATGTCATTTTCAGTTTGTGTGTGTGTGCGTGTCCATATATAAACTCTAACTAAATGTGTGAGTTGGGAAGAGGGGGGAGGGTGTGCGAGTGCATGTGTGCGTGTTTGTGGGAGGGATGGGGGGTCATCATGGGTCAGTATGAATTCTATGAGTGTGTCTCTTTGTCTCTTTCAGTCCTTTCCTTTTTTTACATGTTGTTGTTGTTGTTATTATTATTATTATTACATCGTCGCTGTCATGTTTTTTTCATAAATGAATGTCCTACTTCGTCAAACGAAAGTGTCGCACGAAAGAACTAAAAATGGCCGACCTACAAGCTCACAATGCGTCGCGCATTGTGAGCTTGTAGATCTGCTATTTTTGAAAATATTTGAAAGTGACTATAAAGTGGTTAAGTGTGTCTGTGGGTTTTATAAATGTTGGACCAATGTGTGTATTAAAAAAAAAAGCTTGAAACTAAATAATAAATACAGGTTGTTTTTCTTATTCATTTCCTGAACAGTAACGGTTTTAAACACGACAGCGACAATATCATAGTTGGATGGCACTGTGTTTTTTTGTCACACATTACCGCCCAGCCGTGTCTGTGACCTTTTCGGGACCATGATGACGTGCAAGGCTTTTTGCCGGTCCTATCTCAAACGGAGCTGTGCCTGTGTGGACGCTAGCATGCTCGCCACTAACATGTTTCCTGTCTCTGCCTGCCTGCCTTCCTGCCGTGGCCCCAGGCGTCCATCACTGAGCCCTGAGCGCTGTCTACTGAAAAAAAGAAAAGAAAAGAATCACTAGGCGTGAATCAAGAAAGCTCTTTCGAGGCCCGGACCGCTGGCGTAGCGGTCCGGGCACCTAGGCTCCGTCATGGCCTGACGGCGTGTCGCCGGTTCGAGTCCCGGTCCCCGACGGCCTTTTGCTGCGTGTCACGCCCCATCTCTCTCTACCCATTTCCTGTCAGCCTGCAATCCTGTCAACAAAAAAAAATCTTTATATAGGCTCTTTTTTTAACACTTAGCCTGCCCTAATTATTTCAGAGTTTTTGCTGTTTTCTGCCAGAGATTTTTCATTGAAATTAAAAAAGTACTCAGGAGCCGAGATACAGAATTTTTAAGTTTTGAGTTAACAAGGAAGTGGATAGGAGTCTAGATCTTCGAAAAATCATATCTCCTTGGTCTTTGGGTCAAATTGAAAAAAAAAGTGCGCTAATAATAATAATAGATCTTGCTACCATAATTGACGGCCACAGTCATGGAGTGTACACGAGTGTATGTGCTCAATTGCCAAGCAGACACATGGCCCAACTAACTCCACATTTTCCCCCAAAATTCCTCAATATTCTGCCTGTGACACCAGCTGCTTCGCATCCCATCACTGTACTTGCAGGATGTACAATTAATATCAAACGCATTATGCTCCAATACTTATGCAAATCACTTCGCCAACACAAAATTCACGTCCGGGTGTTTCTTTTCACCAGCCAATCACCTTTCACGTTGCCACGTCCGTTGCCACGTCGCGCTGACGTACGCTAAACAAGCGCTGCCGTGCGCACAATGCAAACGAGCCCAAAGGCGCGCAAAAATAAGCCGACCATTGCTTAGACACAAAGTCAGACCTGGCAACGCAGCCTACGCCAATCATGTGTGAGAGATCTACAAGCTATGGGGCAGAGACGCCACCGTATCTTAGCAACAACTACAGCGCTCACTCTCATTGGTCGTGTCACGCTAAGAGCAGTCTCCAGACAATGGCATCGCAGACAGCTTGCTGACTGTTACTGCTGTAGCCATCACAGGCAGTTGCAGCACGACGGACAGGGCGCTGTGATAGCTGCCATGTCGCTAACGCTAACGTGGTTGTCATGCCTGCAGCGGCTGTGCAATCACTTTGTCAACAATGCACGTTCGTGTGGTGAATGTCAATATTGCTGCTCAGTTCGTCCATTGTAGATGGTGTATGTTTGTGTGTGTCTTCTGGAGAACTATGTAGCTCCACAGCAACTAACGTAATGGCAGGACCGCCCCGTGCAACGCATATTAGGCTGCATTATGTATGGTCATGTAGTAATTTCAGATAATTTCGCTCCGATTAGAGCAGTGCTTATCAACCCTTTCACGCCGCCCCCCCCCCCCCCCCAAATACACGTACTTGATCTGGGACCCCCCCCCATTCTGTTTGACTCCGTTCCACAAGTAAATATTGTGAAAATAGCCGATCTACAAGCTCGAAACGCCTCACGTTGAGAGGCTTTGTAAGCTTGTAGATCGGCTATTTTCTACATGATTGCCTCTTTCTTACATTCTTTGCCAATGTGGCCCATGTTTTCATAGTATAGTTTGTTGACTACTTCTGTTGCAGAAATGGCCATTTCCTTTACTTTCGTTTTTTTATTGTCTCCGCCAGGCCGAAAGGCATGGCGCAAGACTATGTTTCACCCCCTGTCCGTCCGTCTGTGATAGCTAATCTCTCACAACGTTGACTTGATCGCAGCAAAATAACAGCCCGATGTGGAGAGTCAGTGAGAGCTGGATAAACGAGGTAAAATGTGTCAAAAGGAGTCTGTACGGCTGTCGATAAATGAACACATGACGTCGGTGGGAGAGGAGATATTGTGTCTTTTGGACAAACAGCAGCGTGGTGCTGATGTTTGTTGTGTGAAGCAGCTTAATGTCAGAGTGTTTGTGTTGGAGCGCCTCAGTGCGGCTGCAGAGTTCATGTGCAACCTCTTCCAGAGAGACACAGAGACACTAGAAACTCTGCTGGGAAAAAAAAACACTGCTGGGCATTGACTTTCATATGGACATTGATCTACACACTGCAGGTATATCTGCTACACACACAACATCAAACTACACACTGCAGGTATGATGCAGCGTTTGCATTACAGCCAGCATGCCAGCGTAGTTCCCATATGGTTTCAAGGTGGGCTAAACCATATGGACCCCATGTCAGCAATGTCAGCGGCATCCACTTCAGTCCCAACTGCGATGCCCATGCAGGCTATAAGTAGCTTCTACCTGGCCCTTAGGTGGGCCCCAACTAGCCATGTTTATGTGGGACCAAGGCGGGTCCTAACTGGGTTTGCCCATGCAGGCTTTAACTGGGTTCTACCTGGGCCCTAGGTGTACCCTAACCAACCACAGTGCAGTGCCCATCGCTCCAATTGTTGTGACGTCAGGGCTCTCAATACTGCACATTGGTGGAGGAGGAGGGGCCGCAGGGCGACCGCACACATCGCTGAACCAATGGTAGCCCACGGATGTTTCCTCTGGGGATTTACAATCTGCCCCTCTATGCCACATATCATCCGCACTACAGGGTCTTCACTGACCGAGCCACGGCCCCACTGACCCTCATGACGCTACGCCACTTATATGAGTTGCCAAGTGGCCGCGGGCGCAACGTGGGCGTGGCCGCGGGCTAGACGCGAGCCCCCGCGTAGCGGGGGCGAGCTTCTAGTCTATCTAATAATAGATCGCATTTATGCGTGATTGGCAGAAATTGAGTTAATGCAAATGCACAGCAACGTTTGCGGTCACATGTTGAGCACGTCGGTGTATACAGGAATGCATGCGCCAACACACACCTTCATAATACGGTCATGTACTGTAGTGATATAGGCATGTGGTTATAGAGATATAACCACCATAATATGTCACGCACAACTGCAATGCACATTATACGGTATGTGTACATGTTCACACAGGTATACCGCACGCACGCACGCACGCACGCACAGACAGACAGACAGACAGACAGACAGACAGACAGACACACGCACGTACGCTCCACTCCAAAACACACCATAACACCAGGGGTGGAAAAAGTAATCATATGTTTTACTTAAGTAAAAGTATCAATACTGCATAGAAGTACTAGCCACGTTACAAGTGAAAGTCCGAAAATTTACTTGAGTAAAAGTACAAAAGTATTGGTATCAAAATGTACTTAAAGTACTAAAAGTAAAAGTACAAAAATGATTGAAAACAGCAGATCTACAAGCTTGTTGTAGTAATTGCAGTGGAGTAAAAGTACAATATTTGCCTCTGAGATGTAGTGGAGTAGAAGTAAAAGTAGAGACAATTGGAAATACTCCAGTAAAGTAAAAAGTACCTCGAAATTGTATTTAAGTACAGTACTTGAGTAAATGTACTTAGTTACTTTACACCACTGCATAGCACACCCCTTTGACTCCAGGTGACCCTTTCTCGTTCCATTGGAGTGACCAGCGTCCTCTCCCGGTGTTCCTGTGTGAGTGTTATGGGTTCCTGTTCGGGAGCTGAGGGCTCTATTGTCACCGTGACAGCGGTTCCTGTGTGTGCGGTCATGCCCCGCCGATCCCTCTGTCTGCCCATTCTTTCCCCCAAAACCGTTCTAGCCCTCACACAGGTTCAGGATGGAGTCTCCGGTGACGTACGTCCCATCTCACTTTACTGTATCATTTCCAGTGGTGGAAAAAGTACTCAAATGTTTTACTTAAGTAAAAGTATCAATACTGCAATGTAGAAGTAAAAGTCTGGTGTTCCAAATTTACTTGAGTAAAAGTACAAAAGTATTGGTATCAAAATGTACTTAAAGTACCAAAAGTAAAAGTACTGAAATGTTTGAAAATAGCCTATGTATAAAATAGGGCTAAAGTGGTTAATGTACGTTTTGTACAGTAACTAGTAACTAAAGTTTTCAAATAAATGTAGTGGAGTAAAAGTACAATATTTGGATCCAAGATGTAGTAGAAGTAGAAGTAAAAGTATTGGAAAGTGGAAATACCCAAGTAAAGTACAAATACCTCAATATTGTGCAGTACTTAAGTAAATGTACTTAGTTACTTTCCACCACTGATCGTTTCCTCCGCAATGGAGATCAAATAAACCAACCAAAAAGGCATGAAAATAATGACATTTATTGTTGTATTTGAGGCTGTTGAAGGGATGGCCCACAATTCAACGTATTTTCTTTCATATGAAAGAGCTACAAAATTAGATATCACTTGTTTAAACTGACAAAACAGTTGTGGAATTAAGTTCTGTGAAGTACTGTCATAAATTATGGCAAGGAATTTCACACTTACTCAGCTCAAAATACATCTTTGGAAAAATAACTAATACTTTCAATTGATTTAGGCTAATGTGCTATATCAATATTTCACTTGAAACTATTAAAACAATACCATACGTGTGAGCTCTGATTCATTTTTCCTTTTTGTTAAAATCAACTTCTGCCACGGTCCTTGCCTTTTAACATACTTTAATTTCACACAAGTTTCACCCATTAAGGCCTGAGGTTCCGATTCTACAAAATGTCTTCTAAATCCTAACAGTTTAAAAAAAAAAAACTTATGTTTCTATGTATCAGTGGTTCTAAAACTTTTTCATGTCAAGGACCCCCAAAATTATATGTATTTGGCCACGGACCCCCATCTCAAAATATTTTGTTCCAGGGACCCCCCAGAAGCAAAGCTTCAAAAATATATATATTCAAAGATTTGCACAAATTTACTAGATTTTTCAAAAATAGCAGATCTACAAGCTTGTAACGCGACACTCGGTGCCGCGCTACGAGCAAATAAAAAAAATCAAAAAATGACACAGATGCGTGAATTTTACTCGATAGTTTCTTTTTTTCCTAAGAGTTCTCAAAAGTATCTCATATATTTCCGGCAAAAACACAGCAATCACATCACAGGCAATCCACAAGCGCCACAGACGCAGCGCTATAGCGACGATGACACGTTCGTCCCTATGTGATTAACGACGAGCCTCCTCAAACTCCAGCCGTCATTACTGCCTCCAATCTGTGCTGTCTCATTCTCAACAGGTCTACCCACACACACACACACACACACACACACACACACACACACACACACACACACACCACCCCACCCCTCCCTCTCCACCACCAAGCCATGCTGTTGTTGCCGCAAACCACCTTGGGTGTTCCCAAATTCGCCCGCCGGTGAGCCATTACCTAGACACACGGAGACAAACGGCTCGGCTGGTACGCAAATGTTGATGCGATCAGGTTGCAAAAACATCTCCGGGGCCACCGCGTGAGCTTTCTCTCCTCCTTCTCTCTCTCTCTCTCTCTCTCTCTCTCTCTCTCTCTCTCTCTCTCTCTCTCTCTCTCTCTCTCTCTCTCTCTGTCTCCCCTTGCCTCCATCTCTCTCTTCCTTCAATTAACGCAATGTCACCGCGGCCACTGGGAGAAACTTTCCTCTCCGAGAATTAACGGGCGAAAGAGATTTTTCTTTTTTTTTTTGCAGCGGGGCAATCGGCCGCCGCGGCGGCGCGGCTACTCTGTCATTGTCAAGGTGGTGGCTCTGACAAAACTGTTTGCGTACCTACTTAAGTATTACAGAAATTAACACCTCCCTCCCAGGTACAGTAATCAAGAGGGTGACGGGAGACAATTAATTAGGTCCATCTGCATCACTGCCTTTACATAATTAATGGCACTCATTACTGAAACGCCAGTGTGATGTGGAATGGAGCATGCTAGCTAGACAGCTAATGCTAACGCTTATCATTAGGGCTGCACGCGCTCGGTGGTGAAACTACTGGGGGAAACGGAGCTAATAGCGATAGAACTCGCTTTTAAATCAGCTACGGGTTTTGTATCGGCCTCTTGCTACTGGTGTGCGTCTTGAAAAGCCGCTTGAAAGATGGCTTTTTGATCGACGAGGACGCGCGCTGGACACCGAGCTTTGGGCTACAAAAGGCTCATGACACAATTACTACAACCTTGCATTGTACCGAAGCGCTCAACGGTGACGGGTGACACTTTGGAATGAAGTAACGGCGGAATAACTAGCCATAAAACATGTGAAAAGTTAAGTGGTGGAAAGTAACCAAGTACGTGTACTTAAGTACTGTACTTTGAGTTTCTTTTTACTTTATTATAATGTTTCCATTTTGCAGTACTTTCACTTCTACTCCACTACATCTCAGAGGCGAATATTGTACTTTTACTCCACTACAATAATTTGAAAACTTTAGTTACTATAGTTACTTTGCAGATATAAATGACTATATTATAAAACATACATTGACTACGTTAGCGCGTTGTGAGCTTGTAGATCTGCTATTTTCAAACATTAGTACTTTTACTTTTGGTACTTTAAGTATATTTTGATGCCAATACTTTTGTACTTTTACTCAAGTAACATTTTGAACACAGGCCTTTTACTTGTAACAGAGTATTTTTACATTGTGGCATTGCTACTTTTAAGTAAAATATCTAGTACTTCTTCCACCATTGGAAAAGTTAAGGATTGTGGGACTTGAACAGTGAACATGTCTGTTCCATAGGTTTGGAGGCTAGGAACATGTATTTAAAGGAAGAGTTCACCGAAAGAATGACTTATTTTCTATCAATTACACACCCCATGAAGCCTTGATTTCATGGATTTATTTTAGTTTTTGTGGCATTCCGAAGACAATAATTTGATGACCGTGTGTATTTCCGGTAGGAGACACAAATAATCTACTTTGTGTCTCCTACCGGATACATTATGCCACAAAAACAAATCCATGGATTCAAGGCTTCATAGGGTGTGCAATTTATAGAAAATAAGTCATTTTTTGGGTGAACTCCTCCTTTAAGACTGTTGTAGAGTTCCAATGGATTATGAAAGATGAAATGGACAAGTGGACGTGCATACTGTATATCTGACTGACTGGCCGACTGACGGGTTGGTTGTTTTACTTTCTTGCTGATGTCTAAACCTGAGAGCAATATTCAAAGCTTGGAGCACTACGACTTATCAAACGGCCTGGAAGAATCTATAATACAAAGTTAATTGGTAAGAAAGTAAAAATGAGATTATGTTTTACGAGTGCCTTGTGAAAATTACAAGTTTGATAATAATAATAGGCCATTTGCGCATCATAGGCTCTGTGCCAAGGCTGTTGTGACATACAGTACTGTAGCAAATACTGTACACAAAGCTGCTTTAAGGATAAGGATAATTCCTTTAACAGGTCCGTTCATGAAAGTCCTTGCGGTCTTGTTTCCAATGAGGGCTTGTGAGCAATTAGGGGTTAAGAGTCTTGCTCAGGGACAAATTTCATTTCATCGACACATTTGCTGGCCTGGCCTGGAATGATACCTGGGGCAACCAGGGCCTCTGGCTCCCTAGGCGGGCTCACTAACCACTCAGCTATGGCCGCTTTCAACCCAAAGGACTCATATCTCACATATTGACTTGTACTTACTTTGAGTTCTTTGGAGATGAACCTGAGCTATATCAGACATTTAGTAAAATGTTGCTGGCTCACACTCATCTCACATTTAGGGCGACAAAGACAACCTCATAAAAGATTTGTCATTTTTTCATCACGACTTGTGTCTAGTTAGGGATTACCGAGTTCTCAGCATAACGTGAAAAGTTAGACGGGTCCGTTGTTCTAAATTAGAGGCACCGCGGTGATGCAGACTGCATACTTTTTAGACAGGTGGTTCTCAACCAGTGGTTCGGGGACCACCAGTGGTCCTTGAGGGGGTACCAGGGGGTCCCCAACTAAGTTAGTTGACATAGCGGCACAATCATTTTAATAGCTTTGGCTATTCAAAAATAGCAGATCTACCAGCTCGTAGCGCGGCACCTCGTGCCGCGCTACGAGCTTGTAGATCTGCTATTTTTGAAAAATCTTGAAAATGCCTGCAATTATGAATATATATTTATAAAATTTTTTACTCAAATCTTTGCTTCTGGGGGTCCCTGGCACAAAACATTTTCAGATGGGGGTCCGCAGCCAAATGTATATCAATTTAGGGGTCCTTAATTGGCATGAAATTGGTTGAAAACCACTGTTTTAGACGGACCACTTAGAATGCAACTTTGTAAAAGTGCCCGCCTGTGAAGCAAACTTCTGCTACAGTACAGTACCTGTAAACGTCTTGTTTTCGTTCCCCTCATCCCCTCTTTCTCTCTCCCTCCGCTAATGAAGGCCTCGTGGCCCACTGTTATTAAAATTACGCCCTCGCCTCTGATATTAATTGGGTCCGTAATAAGGAACGCGTCAGATTCATTATTTAACCCATTAAGACCGGAAACGCATCTGTGTAACCACTTTAACCATTATTTTATACTTATACTTATTTATACTACAAGCTCATAGCGCGGCACCGAGTGCCGCGCTATGAGCTTGTAGATCTGTTTTTTTTTTTTTAAATCATGAACATTTGTGCAAATCTTTGAATATATATATTTTTTAAAGAACATTTTTAACTCAAAATCTTTACTTCTGGGGGTCCCTGGAACAACATGTTTTGAGATGGGGGTCCGTGGCCAAATATATATAATTTTGAGGGTCCTTGACATGGAAAAATTATATATGAGAATCACTGATATAGCAACAATAGTTTTGTTGAGACATTCGACGGTTACAAATGTTCACTTTAAAAGATAAATAGATATTCAAAGATTTGCACACATTTTCAATGTCACTCGGTGCCGCGCATATGAGCTTGTAGATCTGCTATTTTTGAACAGCCAAAGTATTAAATAACGGTTGTGGCTCAAATCTAAAATGACAGAAGAGTTCCCGGTCTTAATGGGTTAATTGCAAGGGCACATTTGGAATACAGTTTCTGAAAATGTATTTTTAATGAAAAACACTACATCCTGACCTAATCATATCAACCTTATTCTATCTAATTAACGATGCAAAAAATCATTAGAGTTGCAAAATATTAGTTTCAGCGCGGTCGGGCTTGCTCCCCTCGCTCGGCTTCATGAATATATTTTTTTCCCTGTCTATGATAAATAGTTAATGAGGGAAAAATGACAAAAATTTGCATGTAGGCAAATTAGTCTAATAGGGATACGTCTTTGCTGAGTTAGGAAAGTGACCCTTTTTTCGCAACGGAGAAATTGCTACAATAATTATGAAATAATGGCAAGGCCCATCTTATTTCCATGAAAAATGGCCTGCCTGAATAATGTAAAAATCATAAAAGGCAATAACCCTCAATTTTCATCACGTGCGGAGAATGTGTTTAATGTGTTAGCATTTTATCAGTTTAATAAAGCCAAATTAGGGACAATATGAAGTCTGCTGTAATTGTTGCTGTGGAGGGAGAGATATACAGTAATGAAAGGATGATTTAGTGGCAACAGCCACAGCGAGAGGCCATCAGTGGCTAAATGGAGCATTTTCTTAACCCTTTAAGACCGGGAACGCATCTGTGTGTAAGTTTTTGTTTTTTTTGTTTAAAAATAGCTGATAATACATACAATATGCCACGAGCTTGTAGATCTGCTATTTATGAAAAAAAAATCGAGAAAAATGAGTGCAAATCTTTGAATATATCATTTCTAAAGTGAACATTTGTAACTTAAAATCTTTGCTTCTGAGGAATTCTACAAATGTGTTCTAAATCCTAACAGTTTTTTTAAGACACTTTTGTTGCTATAATATCAGTGGTTCTCAAACTTTTTCATGTCAAGGACCCCCTAAAATGATATGTATTTGGCCGCGGACCCCCACCTCAAAGTATGTTGTTCCAGGGACCCCCCAGAAGCAAAGATTTGAGTTAAAAATGTTCGCTTTAAAAATATATATATTCAAAGATTTGCACACATTTTCACGATTTTTCAAAAATAGCAGATCTACAAGCTCATAGCGCGGCACTCGGTGCCGCGCTATGAGCTTGTATATCTGCTATTTTCGAATAGCCAAAGAATGACACAGATTCTTTCCCGGTCTCAATGGGTTAATCACAAACTTTAGGGGTGTAATTTCTTGCAAGGTCTCCCAACATAGGGAGGTTCAATTTTCTCCCAATAAACAGGGCCATCACCATCCCATTAGCAGTGCTATAGTGTCGGAGGCTGTAGTTCATTATATGGCCAAGTAACCACAGGCCCCTGGTCCCTGTTTCAGACCTGGGATTGATAGTTGAACAGACTTTGAATTCTTGGGGAAGAAAAACATGGAAATAGTACTTTATTTATATGTTATCCTGACAGCACCATGTCCGTGTTTAAGGCTGATTGAAAGAAGATACTGCAAAGGTGGCCCACATTAATCTGAAAAAAAGAAGATCTTCAAGCTCATAGCGCTGCACTCTTTTTTTTCTCTTTTCAAACGCACGGTTTTAACTCGACAGACACGGGCGCGAGGCTCTCGTGTATAGTGCGCTGTCGACGTTTCGACGCGCAAACCAAAAGCAAAAGCAACAGCGGCGTTTGTTTCGAGACGCGAAGCGAAAGCAAACCGAGACACGGACCCATTTCAGTGGCCGACCGCGTCGTTTTCGCTCGGCTGTAGTCGCCTGCACTCGCCTCGGAGAACAGACATGGCACAGCCACGCATGCGCACCACTCCCAAATGTAAGACATTTTCACAATTTATTTTTCAAAAATAGCAGATCTACAAGCTCACGAGTGCCGCGCTGTGAGCTTGTATATCTGCTATTTTTGAATAGCCAAAGAAATCTTAAAATGACACAGATGCGTTCCCGGATTGAATTGGGTTAACCACCAAAACCCTACAGGTTTTGTTGACAGGGGTCCCCCAGGGGTCCATATTATGTCCCCTAGATCTAGCCAAATCTCTTAGCTTGTCGGTCAGCAATTGCCTGCTAAACGTTCACCTATTTTTGGACATGCTCAGAATAGGGAAGCATGGGTTCAAGTGGTTACAGTAAGTGCATTGTAACGGAAGACACAGCATAGAATGCCACGAAACAAGTCCAGGTGCGCATTAGCAAGCATTTTAGTTTTCCTGAATTGATTGGAAAAGATACATTGACTCAAACACAAAACCCTCCATTATACCGACAATTCAATTCCTCCCTTTTGAGAAGTGACACTTATACCTTTGATCCTATTTCGTATGGAATAGTTTGGCTCTAGCCACGTTATCCACAATAACGTTAATACCACTTCAAACGCTATAGCATACGCTTAGATGGTCCAGAGTCCCTCAGGGGTCTATACTAAGCCCCCTTCATTTTAACCTCTACGCTAAATATCTTTGCCATAAACAGCCGATCAACAAGCTCACAACACGTCATGTTGCGTCGCATTATGAGCTTGTGAATCTGCTATTTTGGTGCAATGTTCGCCCAAAATAGGGATCGCTAAGGTTCATGCAGTCAATAAGCAGGTGATGAGCAATTTACGGATTAGTGCTTTTTCAGAGAACCGGTAGCATCTGCAGGTACATACAATACATCATCTGGATCATCATCAAATGTCGGCAATCAAACAAATATTTTTTGATGAATGTGTTTGACTGTTTGTATCCCCCTTAAGGGAAAACGTGGCATATTTCATTGACAGGTATAGTACAGTCTGAATGCTGCACCTGAAACAGAGAAGACACTGTATAGTTCCTGATCCTTTTTATTTTATTTTTTTCTCTCCTAGCCCATTAAGACCGGGAACGCATCTGTGTGTCATTTTTAGATTTCTTTGGCTATTCAAAAATAGCAGATATACACGCTCATAGCGCGGCACTCGGTGCCGCGCTATGAGCTTGTATATTCTGGGGGATTCTACAAATGTCTTCTAAATCTTGTTGCTATATATCTGTGGTGCTCAAACCCTTTCCATGTCAAGGACCCTCAAAATGATATGTATTTGGCTGAGGACCCCATCTCAAAACATGTTGTTTCAGGGACCCCCAGCACCACAGATCAGAGTTAAAAATGTTCGCTTTAAAACATACATATATATTCAAAGATTTGCAAAATGTTCAAGATTTTTCAAAAATAGCAGATCTACAAGCTCGTAGCGCGGCACTCGGTGCCGCGCTAGCTTGTAGATCTGCTATTTTTGAATAGCCCAAAGACAAACAGATGCGTTCCCCGGTCTCAGTGGGTTAGGCCGCGTGAACTTGCGCGAGCAAGGAGCAAGGGAGTTAATGAACAACGGGGTGGAACAACCGAGAGATGTGTGCCACTAACAAATCCACATGGAATAAATTAAAGGGGGAACCGGGGCGGTGGTTTGTTCAGCCCCAACGTATCTCTTATCTCAACAAGTCACATTTTCAATCACTATGCATAGATTTTTTTTACATTGGGGTGTCGGCGACGCGACATGCTAATACGCTGTCATTCCCTGTGTCATCCCCGGCATCGACCCACCACAGCGGGCTGTCAAAAAATGCCACCGCTTCCTCCCCGATGACGGTAATTTCATGGGGGGACATTCATTTATGCAAACTGGAATTTCTGTGCACCCCCCCGACACAGAGTTGTCCATACTTAGTTCACATTATCAGAATGCCATTTGCCCGGCGCGTGCGTGTGCGCGCGCGAGTGCGTGTGTGCGTGCGTGTGTGTATGTGTGTGTGTGTTGATTGAGTAGTCTTTCTTTAACCCATTAAGACCTGGAACGCATCTGTGTAATTTTTTTAGATTTCTGTGGGCTATTCAAAAATAGCAGATCATAGCGCGCATCTGCTTTTCTTTTTTTCTTAATCGTGTGCAAATCTTTGAATATATATTTTTGACTCTGTTACAACTTCCGGGAGGAGGGGGTCACTGGAACGAAACTATTTTGAGATGGGGTGGTGGTCCGTGGCAAAATACATATAATTTTGGGTGGTCCTTGACATGAAAAAGTTTGAGAACCACTGATATTATAGCCAACATCATTTTTTTTTTTCAAAAAACTGTTAGGATTTAGAGGACAATTGTAGAATCCCCCAGAAGCAAAGAAAGATTTTAGTGAAAAATGTTTGCACACATTTTCACGATTTTTCAAAAAATAGCAGAGCTACAAGCTCTTGGTGCGGCACTCGGTGCCGCGCCAAGAGCTTGTAGATCTGCTATATTTTGAAAGAAATCTTAAAATGACACACAGACAGATGCGTTCCCGGCCTTATAGGGTTAATGAAATATCTTCGGAAATTGGTTTCCCGCAGACTAATCAAGCAGCCCGCTAGCTCTAGTTTCTGTTTTGGTAATTATCTTGTACTAATTAGAATGAAGCTAAAGACCTTTGAGATGAATTCTCAGGCCTTTTCCCCAAAATGTAACTAAAGAAAATGTAATGATATAAAATAAGTAGCATTGTGTATATATCCTCTTGGACCTAATATCTCCCGTTAGGTTAGAGTGACCAAATTGAATAGGGGGGGTAATAATGAGAGACAGTGGGGGTTTTCATCATGGCTGCCATTTAAGACTATCCCAATAAGCACGCCATGACACCCCCCCCAAACAAGTCCTCGCGGTCGGCCTCCATAAACCCGACAGAAATCTCTTTGGGTTTTTAGCAGACAGCTAACTGTAACCCATTCAATCTGGGGACGCGTCTCTGTCATTTTTGGATTTCTTTGGGCTATTCAAAAACAGCAGATCTACAAGCTCGTAGCGCGGCACCGAGTGCCGCGCTACGAGCTTGTATATCTGCAATTTTTTTAATTTTTTTTTGCAAATCTTTGAATGTATATATTTTTTAAAGCGAACATCTGTAGCTCAAATCTTTGCTGCTGGAGGTCCCTGGAACAAAATATTTTTACAAATGTTCGCTTTAAAATATATATATTTAAAGATTTGCACACATTTTCACGATTTTTCAAAAAATAGCAGATCTACAAGCTCATAGCGCGGCACTCGGTGCCGCGCTATGAGCTTGTATATCTGCTATTTTTGAATAGCCCAAAGTAATCTAAAATGACAGAGACGCGTTCCCGGATTGAAGGGGTTAATTTCTGACCCTTTTAGATATAGTGAGCTAATCTAGTGGATTAGCATCAATGGCCTTTTGGCTCATTCTCTCGTTTAAGAAAAACAACCATTAGTGCAATTAATCACTTAGGGCTTGAGAAGCAGGGCGGCGAGTGGGAGTGGGGGTGGGGGTGGGGGTGGGGAGTGGCGGGGCTTTACCTTGCGCCTCTCCCCGCTGAAGCCTCGCCACTGCTCGGCCTTCTTGACGATGTAGCTGAGCTCCTGGTTGGACAGCTCCAGGTCTTGAGGCAGGAAGTAGGTCCCGCCCCCGTCCTTGGCGTTGAGACGCTGGAAGACGTCGAGCATGCGACCGTCGTTGTGGAACCTGGTGGGGAAAAAGGAGGAGCGGCGGCCATTTTGAAATACTCGTCTTTTTTCCCATAAGTCCATTAAGTAAATAGAATCAATTATATGGCCACGTACAGTATATGACACATAACATAGGCTCAGTAGCCCTATTGGACAGAAATTGGGCCTCTGCCTTAAAGGTAGGGTGAGTGATATTTTTGGGTTAAAACAAAAAGTATTTTGTTAAAAGGTTAAAGCACTATATTCTGATAGTAATCATTGCTATAGAGTGTTTTTTCAGTAACAGGAGTCTCCCCGTCTCTCCAGCTCTTTAATAAACAGAAAATACATTTTCCGGTAGGTGTCAAAATCTCAGCCAATCAGGAGAAAGTACCCATTTTTAAGCTTCATTTTTATAGTGTTCCAGTTCCAATTTTGCCTGCTCATTTCTTAGTGTCAGCACTTCCAATTTCACTTGTTTAATCTGTATCCTGATTGAGTTCTCTATGCTGATTGGATAAAATTGGAAATTAAACTGAAACTGAAACTAAAATGCATTTTCTGTTTTATAAAGAACTGGAGAGACAAGGAGACTCCTGTTACTGAACAAACACTCTATAGCAATGAGTACTATCAGAATATAGAGCTATTTAACACTTATTTTAACCAAAGAAAATCACTCACCCTACCTTTAATTACTTCCTGCACAGGTGTTACCAATGATACAAATGAAGGCCCTGTTCCATTTAGTGTAGCACAGTGGTTCTCAAACATTTACATTTCAAGGACCCCCATGGTCCATTTGGTTCCATTTGTACACTCTCAGAGTTACACACCCATAAGGGGCCATTTGGAACCCCCTCAAGGAACCACTTTGAGCCCCACTGGTGTAACAGAGTGTTTCCAGTGAGCCAACATGCACACTATCAGCACCCTGACTCTGTTTGACCAGAATGGAACAGAGCCTTCATTAGTATCATTGGTAACACCTGTGAAGGAAGTAAGGACGAGGCCCAGTTTATTTACAGTATGGCTGCTGCGCATAGAGCCTTTTATGTTTCTTACTGTCATGCCGGTAAGGGTCCAGCAAACCAGTAGCATGACCTTTGGGATGAAAGAAAAAAAGCTTGCCACCGTGACATGTGTCCGACACGAAAACGACGTGAATTCAAAACGCCAATACCCAGATGTGTTGGCATTGCAACAGATCAACAAACCCCCCCCTATTGATTGGAAGAAAAAATCTCTCAGTTTTATCTCACTGCACACGGCGCTATCGCAGTTTGCGAGCTAATAATCCAGACAACGATCTCAACAAAATGGCAAGCCGGCGAGAAAAGAAGCACAAGGAATTCACACAAATTGGCCCGTGTGTGGGAAGCGCTTTGTTAACACAAGCTGACTGTTGTGATATTCATGTCAGTGTGAGCGTTTCTCTATTCATACCGCATGTGCATGAGTGTTTCTGTGGCTGCTGTGTGTGGGTGTTGGGGGAATGCTATTGGATGTGGATGCTGGACATCAGAGTGTACAGTGGGCGTGTACGGAGGGTGCGCTGATTGTGGAAGTGTCTGGCGAGGTTGTTTCTGAATCACGTAAAGAAATATATAGGCTACTTACGGGAGAATGCATATCAATTCATATATCTACACGCACAAACTCACACACACACACACACACACACACACACACACCCACCCACCCACGCGCGCGCACACACACACACACACACACACACACACACACAAACATGCAGCCTCAGCCCCCGCAAAGAAGCACCATGTCTATGAACAAACGTCTTGGCTGACCATCAAAACTAGCAAGCCCTCATGATCGCTTTCCAAAGAGATTCCTCAGCCTGTCAGAGGGTAATCAGCTCTCAAATGAAACTGACATCAAGGAGACGCGGGATGTATACGAGCGCAAACGCAACCGAGCTCTGAACCCAGCATCATTCCCCCTGGCTCTCTGGAGAGAGCCGGGATACATGCAACGTCTTTTGTAGTATCCTGACCCCCAGACTTAAGCTAGCATCGCTAGCATTCGTCTCCATCGGGCAGCTAGCTAGACATGTACTTTTCATTCATATATGCGGCCCGTCTCTTTGGAGTAGGCCATTTTTATATCTGGGCACTCAGAAACGTACTGTAAAGTATGCTATACAGTACATGATGGGTGGAGCTGGTGTATGACCTGGATGTGTAGGATTCTCTTGAATTATATTCTCCAGCGTTGGCATCAGTATACAGGATTAAGGCATTAAATTATGGCATATATTCATTTTAAACGGAAGATTCATGACGTCAGTGAGGGCATAGGTGTCAAGCCCAAGGTCAGTCTCTCTCTCTCTCTCTCTCTCTCTCTCTCTCTCTCTCTCTCTCTCTCTCTCTCTCTCTCTCTCTCTCTCTCTCTCTCTCTCTCTCTCTCTCTCTCTCTCTCTACTGTATATACTCCTCAAAACAAGTTCGAAAACTTAACTGCGGTCGATCATTTCTCCCCTTCAGTAATACCAATTGGCATTGTATTTTATATCGTTGTTATTGTTGATTAGTCACCTTTACAACGAGGTATAACTTGTAAGGATCGTGCAATCGTGGAATCAGCAACACAGCTAAACGTGTGGGTAGCGCCCCCAACAGAAATTGCCAGAATTCCCCAATATGATTCTGTTGGTATTCGCGCTGATAGCTGATAGTCCTTTTCCTTTTCTTGGGTTAACTGTTTAAACCCCATTTCTATCTGCACTAGTCAAACATTATACAGGAAAGTGCCAACAGTATGGTGGGTGACTCAATGGTTATAGTACTGTTGCCTCATAACACCCACACACCCACACACACACACACACACACACACACACACACACACACACACACACACACACACACACACACACACACACACACACACACACACACACACACACACACACACACACGGAGAAAATGGAGATACACGGTTTCTGGCCGGCAGCGACGAAATACCACAACTTTCGGTTCTTTTACTCAAATACACACACATACTGTTCCCACAGCTGAAAAGACACCATTTGTCGAAAGGATCATGCGACAAAGTACACATTTAAGCCTTACAAGACAAAACAAGTATCCATATCTATTTGTACGTACACTGTGCAAAACAAACATTCCCTATTTTTCATTCTACCTGGATTCAAATAGCACCGCTGTCAATGTCACATCACCTCAATTCTATTACATTGTCTCGCTGTCGGACAGAAACCTCTAATCTCAGTTTTTTTCCCCCGTAAATGAATGCCTTACTTCGTCATACTACACAGTGTCACGGAGAAGTAACAAAAATAGCTGATCCACAAGCTCAAAACGCATCACGAACAGATCGTCTATTTTCGAATTGGAATCCAATCACACAGACAAACAACATGATCAGCCAGTCGTGCAGCACAAAGCACACAGAAGAGAAAAACAAACCACTGATATGTGTTACACTGTATTTGGTATACCACATAGTATGTTTTGCAGCCAGTGAATCAAAGCTGCCTAAAATGTAATTAAAAACAGATAACAGTCCATTCCATCTATACATATTTAGCCAGAGGCCTTCCCCCCCCCCCCCCCCCTTTTTTTTTTAGAAATAGGTCATGCACTGTGTCAGCCCCCCCCCCCCCCCCCCCCCCCCCCCTTCCTTGCAGCCAATGGGAAACTGTAACCCATAAAATGATCAGCCTTAGCTTCAGCCCTCATGGCCTACATTCAACACCAAACCCACGTGGCGCATGACTGGCAGAAGTCATTATTCCCGGCTGCTGTTTTAATATTGTCCATTTAGCCTGGGCCGGATAAAGCGGCCCCGCTTACACAAATTAGATGGCATCCTTTCCCTCACCCGCCAATCTTTGAAAATGATTAATTCAATCATGTTTTTTTTTCTCCTCCTCTCTCCCTTTACATTTCGGATCCGTTAATGAAATGTTTGGTCCGATTTCGGGGCGGAGGTGCCAATGCCATCAGAGGACTGCTGAGTCACAGTAGTGAGTAATTAATCACCCTAGTCCGATACTATAATGGAATTTGACAATTCTAGTCTATAGCCTATATAAAACACATACTTCTTTAACATTGGTAAGATTAGATAAAGAATAACGATATGACTCGACCTCAAGTGTCGATGGTTTCGAATGTGACATTTAACCCATTAAGACCCGAGGCCGATTCTACAAAAATATGTCTTCTAAATCGTTTTTTTGAAAAAAATCAGTAATCAGTAAGCGGTGGGGAAAAAA
>NC_139959.1:32934492-32989492 GCF_963454915.1 Gymnoscopelus microlampas | reverse complement strand
TTGCCCCTGAGATGTAGTGCAGTAGAAGTAAAAGTATAGACAATTGGAAGGACTCCAGTAAAGTAAAAGTACCTCAAAATCGTACTTAAGTACAGGGCTTGAGTAAATGTACTTAGTTACTTTACACCGCTGCCTGTCACACATTACAAATGTGGTCACATTTCATTTAATTTGAGTGCATGCGTTACAATATTATGTTAACACATTAAGGTATACCTAGCTACAGTATATCTGCCTAAGGACTACTAATGCAAATCCACTGGTGCATGTACGGTATCTAGCATCACCCTGTTAGTCAAATCCTTGCTTCTGGGGGGGGTCCTGGAACAACATATTTTGAGATGGGGGGTGGGGGGTCCCTGGCCAAATACATGTCATTTTGGGACTCCTTGACATGAAAAGGTTTGAGAACCTAATAGCAACGTACGTTTTTTTTTTTTTAAACTGTTAGGATTTAGAGGACATTTTGAAGAATCTCCCCCAAAAGCAAAGATCTGAGTTACAAATGTTCCCTTGAAAAAATATATATATTCAAAGATTTCGCAAAAGATTTTTCAAAAATAGCAGATCTACAAGCTCATAGTGCGGCACTCGGTGCCGCGCTATGAGCTTGTAGATCTGCTATTTTTGAATAGCCCAAAGAAATCTTAAAATGACACAGTTACCGGTCTTAAAGGGTTAAACTTCATTTAAGAAATCACCGAGATAATAATTTGGTGATTTCAACGAGACGATCTGCTAAAATGCCTGAAATGGTTAAATCGTACAAATACAGTCAGATCTCTGTGTGTCTCACCTGAGCAGGTAGAGGGAGAGGATGGTGACGGAGAGGATGAAGAGGACGGTGTAGAGGAAGAGGGTGATCATCACCCCCACGGCGCCCGAGTCGTCGGCCCGGTAGAAGTGCCAGTAGAGCTTGGCCGCGTCGCCCACCGGCATGTCTGGGCTGTAGGAGAGACGCTGAGAGGAGGGACAGGTGGATGGATGGACAGACAGTGGTGGAAAGTAACTAAGTACATTTACTCAAGGACTGTACTCAACACATTTACTGCCAATCCCGAGATATCTCGGGACATTAAATCCACCCGTTACCCGCGGATACCGAGATATCTCGGGATCGTCTTTTTATGTGGTTTGATAACGGAAAAAAAAATGTTTTGGTACCATCCTTGATTTTTTTTTTTCCCCATTCCGACCCATCATATGAGAAAATTTCCGACAACCGTTTCCGGTTCGTTTTTTATCCTGAAAAAAATGTTTTTCCCTGGTTTTGGCTAAAGATCATGGTTTTCACACGGTTTAAAAAACGAATGGTAAGCTCCGGTTGTATTTTCTTTTCTTTGATCGACGAACGGTTATCCTCTTTGTGTTTAAAAACGATCTGATAGCCGATCGGAGGCTAAGCTAATCTAAGATGGCCGGTGGGGAAGGCCGGCAATCACGTCACAGCCAAACGGATATGACGTTTGCAAAAGAAAGAAAAGCCTAAACATTATGAGGGCTCGTACGTCCGTCGTTGCTGTTTATAAACACCATCCGATCGCAGATTTTAATGGATATAACATTTTTGTGAACGGTTCAAAAGGCTATAAAACTCAAAACGCTGGCAGTGGGTGAGTACCTTATGAATAAACTCTAGCGGTGAATGTGTTAAGTACAATTTTGAGGTATTTGTACTTTACTTGAGTATTTCCAATTTCCAATACTTTTACCTCTACTCCACTACATCTCATAGGCAAATGTTGTACTTTTACTCCACTACAATTATTTGAAAACTTTAGTTACTAGTTACTTTTCGGATATAAATCATGAAATTACGAAATATATATTAACCACTTTAGGCTTATTTTTACATAGGCTGTTTGAAAATAGCCGATGTACAAGCTCACAGCGTTTGTAGAACGCTTGTAGATCACGATGCAAAATACAAAAATAAATACATTTCTGGTGCCTACATCATTTTGGCACGAGTATCTGGAATAGACATTCGCAAATAAAAAGTTGACAAAAAACACATTTATGTGAAATACCGTTGCACTTATCTCTACCAAGTGTCAGCATACCCATCTGTCTGTCCGTGTCCCTTTTATGCCCATATATGGACATTTCTATATCTGTCTGTCTGCCTGCCTGTGTCCCTTTTCTACCCATATATGGAGATCTCTGTATTTGTCTGAGTCCCTTTAATGCCCATTCTATATTGAGTTCTGTGTCAGCCATGCCCAAATATGGAGTCCAGGAGTCCATTGAAAAAGTTACGCAGTATGACTTTAAAGCAGTGTTTTTCAACCCTTTTCATATCAAGGTCCATTATTTATTCGGCATTTGAGCCACCATTGGAACCACCATTTGATGAGATTTAGACTCTCAGACCCAAAACGTAGAATATTTTGTTGTCGTTGGATACGATATTGTCCACAATTCCATGCTGTGTTGATGTTGGTACCATAGGAGAGATAACAGGCAAACGTTGATCAAAATAACAATTCTTTAATTAAGTAATGGAGATGTTTAACAATAATGTAACTCTTGAGAGCGTAAAATGAAACCAAATGGACCCGTAAGGGTCCATTTGGTTTCATTTTACGCTCTCAAGAGTTAAAGATCTACAAGGGGTCGATTTGGTTACCAACTCTCCATCATTTAGCTGGGGACCACCTGGAACCCCCTCAAGGACCACTGGTGTTCCCCGGACCACTGGTTGAGAACCACTGTTTTAAAGACAAATTCCAACATAGCAAGGAATTTCAGAGTCATTCTAATTCAGTTTCTATTTGAAGAAATGAGTATCTTATCAGAATAACAGTTTTCCAGAACATTTACTGTATATACTGTATATATAGCCCTTATAAACCTTTTACAAACCATTTCCAATGATGTTCAGTGACAAAAACCATGCTTGCCAAAAAAAGGAACAGACGTCTAATAACCTTGCAACACATCCTCTCTCTCCCTGCACCCCTCTTTTTTTTCCAATCTAAAAGTCACTTTGCCCAAGATAAAGTGAACTCCTATTTAAAGTGCACAAGTGTCCAAGTTATTTTTAACCCATTTGGACCGGGAACACATCTGTGTAACCACGTAAACCATTAGTTTATACTTTGGCTATTCAAAAATCGCAGATCTACAAGCTCGCCGCGCTATGAGCTTGTAGATCCGCTATTTTTTTTTTTTTTAAATCACGAAAATTTGAATATGTATATTTTTTAAAGCAAACATGTTTAACTCAAATCTTTGCTTCATGGGGGTCCCTGGAACGAAATATTTTGAGATGGGGGTCCGTGGCCAAATGCATATCATTTTGGGGGTCCTTGACATGAAAAAGTTTGAGCACCACTGATATAAAAACACAGGTTTTTCAAAAAAACTGTTAGGATTTAGAAGACATTTGTAGAATCCCCCAGAAGCAAAGATTTTAGTTACAAATGTTCGCATTAAAATATATATATTGAAATATTTGCACAAATTTTCACGAATTTTGAAAAATAGCAGATATACAAGCTCATAACGCTTGTATATCTGCTATTTTTGAATAGCCAAAGAAATACAAAAAAAAATACACAGATGCGTTCCCGGTCTCAATGGGTTAAAAAGCGACTTACCCCGAGGACGGCGTCCACCGCAAAGACCGCCAGGGGGTCGAGGACTGTCCACGCTCCCTGAGCCATGATAAACTTTGACGTGAAGGCAGGGAGTGAGCCAAATATCTGTTGACAGCCCCATCTGATCAGGACCAGCGCTAACGTCACTCCGCTCAAGGTCAGAGGTCCCACCACCACCATCGCCAGCTCCTCGCGGGTGTGGAGCAGAGAGTCCTGGTACACCAGGTCCACCGTGTGGGCGTGGAACTGGAATCTGGCGGGTGGAATGAGGGGCGGGCAGATGTTTAACAATAATGTAACTCTTGAGAGCGTAAAATGAAACCAAATGGACCTGTAAGGGTCCATTTGGTTTCATTTTAACGCTCTCAAGAGTTAAAGATCTATAAAAAAAAAGTTGGGGGGTTGTGTGTTTGAAATGATGTTTTAAAAAAGCGTGTATTTGAAGTTTACAGTTTACAGTTCAGGCATTTTAGCAGACGCTCTTAAATCCTTTAAGACCGGGGAAAGCAATCAGTGTCATTTTAAGATTTCTTTGACTATTTGAAAATAGCCAAAGAAACAAGCTCATATCGCGGCGAGCTTGTAGATCTGCTATATTAGAACATTCGTGAAAATGTGTGCAAATCTTTGAATATATATATGTTTTTAAAGTGAACATTTTTGTACTCAAATCTTTGCTTTTGGGGATTCTACAAATGCCTTCTAAATCATAATAGTGTTTCTTTTTTAGCGGTGCCAACCGCTCTATACGTGGCTTTGACTCGGTGTCTGTGTGTCTGTCTGTGTGTGTGTCTGTCTGTGTGTCTGTGTGTCTGTGTGTATGAGCCCGGGATGAGCACGGCAAAGAAGCAACACATACAAACACACGCACACACACACACACACACACACACACACACACGGACTTGGAGATTGCCTATGCCATCTCTCCTCTCATTTGCCACACGTGCCACCGGTTATCAAAGAGGGGTCCAGGGACCCCCAGGGACGTCCGCCCGTATGAGCACGGGATGAGCACGGGATTTTAAACAGCTCTAACTCCAGTTTGCAGCATGCCACCAAGTCCAAATTTGGTATGTGGACTTAGACCACCAATACGGGCCGAGCATGAATTGCTCAAGCCCCGCCCCCTCTGTCTTCCCATTGGCTGGCCTTTAAACAGCCATAACTCAAGTTCGCAGCATGCTACGGAGTACAAATTTTGGACATGGACTAAAACCACCAATAGGGACAAACTGTAATTACTTAAGCCCCGCCCCCTCTGTCTGCCCATTGGCTGGGCTTTAAACAGCCATTATTCCAGTTTGCAGCATGCTACCAAGTACAAATTTGGTAAGTGGACTCAGACCACCAATAGGGACGAACTTAAATGAGTTAAGCCCCGCCCCAAAGGCACCGCTTCCTTCACACAGGGTGTGATTTTTTTTTTTTAAACGTATATGTTACTTTACATATCAGTGGTTCTCAAACTTTTTCCAGGTCAAGGACCCCCAAAGTGATATGTATTTGGCCGCGGACCCCCATCTGAAAATATGTTGTTGCAAGGACCCCAAGAAGCAAAGATTTGCACATATATATATTTTTTTTTTTCAAAAATAGCAGATCTCCATAAGCTCGTAGTGCCGCACTCGGTGCCGAACTACGAGCTTGTAGATGCTATTTTTTTTAAAGCCAAAGGAGTTTAAAAATTACACAGATTCTTTCCCCAGTCTGTAAGGGTTAATCCAGAGCGACTTACAGTAAGCGAGGATGCAAGATAATACATCATAATACATCATAATACATAAAATGCATGGAAATTGTAGTCTAATAATAAAGTAAGACACAAGTAAACCAACAATCTAATAATAACAAATACATACGTGAACCAAGAACCTATCACCAGCCTACATTGAGACTATACACACTATAGGCTGCCAGGTCAACAATGACCTGGCATCTGTCTAGCTAACATGCTATCTATAAGACATTACATTTTAGCCTTTGCATAATCCAGCAAGGTCGTCAAGGCTAGGCTGTGTGTGTGTGTGTGTGTGTGTGTGTGTGTGTGTGTGTGTGTGTGTGTGTGTGTCTGTGTGTGTGTGTGTGTGTGTGTGTGTGTGTGTGTGTGTGTGTGTGTGTGTGTGTGTGCGTGTGTGTGTGTGCGCGTGTGCGTGTGTGCGCGTGAATGCACGTACACGCATGTGTCGTCAGTAATAAAAAGGGAAACCGCGCTATGCATCCCATAGCTTGAGGGCAGGTGGTCCCTAGTAACTCGCATGGCAAGACGTTATACTTTATGACACTTTTCGTTTGCGCCTCACAACAACGACGTTTGATTTTCACCACGGACGACACCAGCAGCTGTTGAATGTAATTTTTTTTGTATTACTGGGTATTTGCGACATTAACATTTCACAGAGGTATTCCAAGCGGAAGCCAAAAATAGCCACGCATTTAAAGGGTTATTGATGAGTTTTATCACCTGTGCTTCTAGATAACAGAGATTCTCTTAACTCCCCCCTAACTGCGAGTTCCACTCTCCGTTTACAGCAAGCCTCATGAGTTCCTTAATCTTCCCATCAGTCAGGAGGAAGCAGAGATACTGGTGGCAGAGGGAGACGTCCAGTTTTTGCTCATTAATTCCCATCTGATTTGCTCCAAGAGCTGATTCCGTCCATTAATCTGACAGCGGAGGCCGGGCCATTGGTTGTTCTGTCTCAGTGGTCCCCAACCCGTGGGCCTGGGTCCCACCGGTGGGCCCGTGAGGATATGGCAAAGTGGGAACCCCAAATAATTGGCAAAACACTAAGATTTTAAGGTTTATATAGGCCTAACATTAAATTATATGTTAAACTTAATTACACTTACTTTTTTTTCTTTAAAACCTTGAAAAATGCCTTTTCACTGTGATACCGATAAATTCGATTGCTAGTTCTATTCTTTGAGAACTTTCACCATTGGAATTGCACTACGGAACGTACACGTTTTTACATTTTATGGGTTTATTTTGTCATAGCGCAACATATGGTGAAGTATTGTAGTGCAGGTCATTGCAACAACCACCGATCTTGTGAATTTTTTTACAGGAGTGCCAAATATTCTAAACGTTCCGCGATTCTGCCAATAATCATACTCTTTGAGACACATCCGAGTTTTTGCCGGGCCAAACGAGGGCACCGCGTGACGTTGATTCCCTTCCCTATTCGCTCAGACATGACGTATGTGTAGGCAGAGGAATTGATCCAAGTGGGAACACGATCGAATGGGCGATCGTTAAAATAAACATCTGACAACTTAACACGGCAGCCAGCAGTCGAGATTTTCACGATGGGCCCTGATCCAGTGTTCTAGTCGGACACAAGAAGACTATACCTTGGGGGGCATCTTCACAACTGGCCAAACCGTGATGCAAAATGACCATAATATTGGCATGAGGACCCATATTACGTTATTTCACATCTTCTGGTTTTTGCAAGCGGCAAATCTGTTATAATGCACCCCCCATAAATCGCATTGTTAAGTTTTAATACCAGGTGCAACAGGGGGGGGGGGGATATCACATTCGTGCTGAATCTGTTTATAATATAATGGAGTTTTTCTCGTTCGGTGAAATTGTAACTGGAAACTTTTGTTGTTGACAACATCTTTTCCACATAAAATACAGCTTTTTGAAATGGAACGCATAATACTGTAATGTCTGCTATCTGCATGCATGCGGCGCTTTCTAACGGCTGGAGGTTGACCACCTGACACCTTGACATGCAAGTGTGTGTGTGTGTGTGTGTGTGTGTGTGTGTGTGTGTGTGTGTGTGTGTGTGTGTGTGTGTGTGTGTGTGTGTGTGTGTGTGTGTGTGTGTGTGTAAGCCTGTGCGCTAAAAAGAAAAAGGTAGAGGGAAATATAGAGAGAGAGACAGAGAGAGAGAGAGAGAGAGAGAGAGAGAGAGAGAGAGAGAGTGTGTGCTTGGGGGCAAGTGAGAACCGCATGGAGGTTTGTGAGAGAGTGAGTCTTTCTCTCTCCTGGAGGGTCCGGTTTTGCTGCCCCCGCTGATGCCCCAGGGGCATGATGGGAAGGGGAAGACGAGGGCGAGGGGGCAGAGAGAGAGAGAGAGAGAGAGAGAGAGAGAGAGAGAGAGAGAGAGAGAGGGCGGGAGAGAGCTCTGACATCATACTGGGCCATCTCTGACTGTCCCTCTGTACGCTCCGAGGGAGAGCGGTTGATTCAGACATGTGGAAGTTGTCATCCGACGCACCCCCCTCTGTTTTCACATTTTCTTCTGTTTTTTTTTCTTCACCTCCATCGTCCGTCCTTTCAATCCATCCTCTCTCTCTTCCTCCGCTCTATCGTATCCATTTCCACATTTTAACCCATTAAGACCGGGCATTAAGATTTGAGCATTATTTCATACTTTGGGCTATTCAAAAATAGCAGATCTACAAGCTCATAGCGCGGCACAGAGTGCCGCGCTATGAGCTTGTAGATCTGCTATTTTTGAAAAATCGAACATTTTGTGCACATTTTTGAATACATATATTTGTTTTGGAAACATTTTTTCCAAAAAGCTCGTAGCGCGGCACTCGGTGCCGCGCTACGAGCTTGTAGATCTGCTATTTTTTTGAATAGCCCAAATAAATCTTGAAAATGACACACAGATGCGTTCCCGGTCTTAACGAGTTAATGCCCAAAGTGACCGTCTTGCCTTGTTAGTATGTTCGTTTTCCGACCGTTCCATTTTTTGTCGCGTTAAATCGACAACACGTGCCGTTGACATGTTTTACCTTGACCTGACCGTTTTTATTGTCGTTCGTTCTTATAGTGCCATGAAACTAATAATGAAAATAATAACAGCACAGCAGATTATTGGGACTTTGCAGTGTGGTATAAGTAAATAATGTCCCCACCTCCTCCCCTTGTTAAGCTGTTAATGGCGGATTCCAAACAGATGATGGGCATTTGTATAGTCTCTCTTTCTCCATGTGAGAGAGCAAGATAGAGAACGAGAGAGAGAGAGAGAGAGAGAGAGAGAGAGAGAGAGAGAGAGAGAGAGAGAGAGAGAGAGAGAGAGAGAGAGAGAGAGATTTGCATTTTTGTGTTGGATGTTTTTCATGTCATATGTTATGTCTAAGTGACTTCACTTCACTCCACATGTGTATTTATGTCTAAGCTTCATATGCATCTAAATCCATGCGCTGAATGTCTTTGCAACAGACTGTGTCTCCGCAACGCGTCGCGATGCGACGCGTTGTGAGCTTGTAGATCTGCTATTTTCAAATAGCCTATGTATAAAATAGGGATAAAGTGGTTAATGTGTGTTTTATAATGTAATGATTTATATCTGCAAAGTAACTAGAAACTAAAGTTTTCAACTCATTGTGGTGGAGTAATAGTACAATATTTGCCTCTGAGATGTAGTGGAGTAGAAGTAAAAGTATAGACAATTGGAGATACTCCAGCAGAGTAAAAAAATACCTCAAAACTGTACTTAAGTACAGTACTTGAGTAAATGTACCTAGTTACTTCACACCACTGGTGTCCGCAATCTCTGTGTACACCCGATCCATATGTGTGAGTTTGTGTGTGTTTGTGTGTGTGTGCGTGTACGTGCGCACGTGCACGTGTGCAGAGAGAGGGGATATATCAAAGGAAGCAACACTCACTTGTTGACAGGAACGGCCATGGCCTGGAGGTAGAGCCACTGGCTGCAGTAATGCAGGTACAGCCTCACGAACCACATGAAAGCCAGCAGCAGCATAATGAGGGCGAGCCCCCGAACGGACCCCCGGCCCCAGCAGCCGCGCAAGCAGCCCCCCCCCGGCGGCACGCCCAGCTCGGACGGCAGCATGCGGAGAGCCAGGCGGGTTTGGTCGGAGAGGTGGCGAGCGGGGTGGCGGGCCGCGACGGGTCCTCCTCCGCGCGATCCGCCCGGTCTGTTGAGCGCAAAACACAGGAGGTAGAGGAAGAGAGGTTCAGATGGATCGATGTGAGCAACGTCAAATGGATCTGGGCCATTTAAAGAGCTAGTGCCATGTTTTTGCACTTTTTCTGTTTTTCATGTGTCTATGAGGTTGATAGAACTTCATTAAGGCCCCCGCTGGTGGTTTTATGGTGTTTCATGTCTTCTCTGACTATTTGGAGTTTTTTCCTGGAGGCTGAAATCTTGAGGGTCAAACGTGCCAATAGAGAAACAGCCCTTTAGTGACATCACAGAGCCCCCAAAAAACATACCCTCCCCCTCATTATCATAACACAACAGGTGTGGGCATGAGGAGGAGGAGGGACTAGGACAGGTGGGTGGTGCTAAGGTGGTGGAGGAGGTGCTAAGCTGAGAACCAGGCATACTTAATGAACTGGAGGCGTGTCCACATAAACATTTTTTTTTTAAACAATTTCTGTACACTTTTTTTTTTTTTGAAAAAAAATCCTTACATAATAATAATACCTTATGATCAGGTTTTAGGGTTGAAAAATATCATGGCACTCCATCTTTAAACTACTTTCAAATTGGTGTCCCTATTTTGGGCATGTCACGATGGACAGTTGTTTTCAGAAAATAGCCATAATAGCTGATCTACAAGCTCACAACATTAACGTCATGATGCGAGGCGTTGTGAGCTTATAGATTTGCTATATTTGTTTTTTTATTAACTCATTCACTACCAGACTTATTTCTGGCTGTGTTTGCCCACTGCCAGACATTTCTATTTTTTTAATACCTTTTCAACTGGTCACAGAACATTTACATCCGTTATGATCGCTCGTCTGACCGTTTGTATAAACACACACGGCATCTGTGTACGTCGCACAGAGAAATAATATTCCTTGGCTTGTAACGGCATGTGAATATACCATCTCTAGCCAAAAAATGCACGCTTTTCTTACCTTTTCAACCGGCCACAGAACATGTAGATCCGTTATTATCGCTCGTCTGGCCCTTAGTAAACACACCCGGTTATCCGTGTGCATCGCCCAGAGAACAAACATTTCCACCCGCGATCGACCCCTTCTCTTCTAGCCGCACGTTGAAAATAACGCGTCTCGCGAAATCCAGGGCAAAACCAGTCGACTCAAGATACCGTTTCCATGAAAGTGAAAGTGATCACTCGGGTGAGAGAGAACAGCGCGATCTCTTGAAAAAAAAACACTATGAAACAAAAAAAGTCGTCAAAGTGGCCCTTGGCAGTGAATTAGTTACAAATGGCTACTATTTCAGCATGTAAGCTTTCCTGGAACAGAGAGGCTGTGGTTTCCATTAGCTTGGAATCCCTGGCAAGGACGCCATTGGTAGGTAGGTTTCTGAACTGTCCACAGTCCACCTCCAAGACGCAAGTAGACGGAAATGGTGCCGTCTTATAATGCCCGTTATTAGTCAGGACTAATAATATGAAGATAAGGTCGACAAGATAAGTAACATTAACATCTCAGACACAGCTGTGTTGTTCGTAGAACGACTGGCCACTGGTCCCCGTTAACCCATTGAGACCTGAAGCCGATTCTACATGTCTCCTAAATCTCAACAGTTTTATGAAAAACCTATGTTTCTATATCAGTGGTGCTCAAACTTTTTCATGTCAAGGACCCCCAAAATGATATGTATTTGGCCGCGGACCCCCATCAACATATTTTGTTCCAGGGACCCCCCAGAAGCAAAGATTTGAGTTAAAAATGTTCGCTTTAAAAATATATATATTCAGAGGATTTGCACACATTTTTCAAAAATAGCAGATCTACAAGCTTGTAGCGCGGCACTCGGTGCCGCGCTATGAGCTTGTATATCTGCTATTTTTGAATAGCCCAAAGTGTAAAATAATACTTTTTAACTCAAATCTAAAAATGACACAGTTCCAGGTCTTAATGGGTTAACATCCATAGATTTCTTTCCGATATCATACGATATGTACATTGTACTTCTGGCTGCCTGGCCTTGACACAGCATGATGCAATCTTTTCTACAGATGTGGGTGACATAGTCGGGTTTATATAATGAGAAAAAGGCCCAGTTGGTAATTTTTTGCAGGACCCCCATATGGGTTTGTTCACAGCGAAAATGGCGAGAGGGTCCGGGTCCAAGGGTCCTCTCTCTGCATCTCTATACCAAACTAGGGCTTTGCATGCAGACCCGTAAACACTGGAGTCAGACAGAGATTTAATATGCATGTATCAAAGGATGAATCTGAAGGCTTTCTGGAGACACACACACGCACACACACACACACACACACACACACACACACACACACACACACACACACACACACACACACACACACACACGCACACACACACACACACACACACACACACACACACACACACACACACACACACACACACACACAGTCATACACAATATGCAGTACTTAGCTACAATAATACACATGTCTTGTATTGGGATCATTACATTAGATGCAATGTTTGCGATTGAAGATGCACTCATGTAGGCGTTGGCGCTCGTGCATGCGCGCACACGCGCACGCACGCACACACACGCGCGCACACACACACACACACACACACACACACACACACACAGAGATAAAATCCCTCCCAGCATTGCTTAGCTTCCTCTGTCAGGCCTGATCAACTATTCTCTTTCATACTAGAGGACACATATGGAGAGGAGAGGAGAGGAGAGGAGAGGAGAGGAGAGGAGAGGAGAAGGGAGGAGAGGAGAGGTCTGGTCTGTGATATCCTGGACGTTGAAATGCCGAAGAGCAAACGTCTTCATCAACAGTTGGCTGTTCATCACGTCGACACACAGTGTCGACGTTCTACGCAGTCTTTACGCTCTAATGCTGTTCATAAATAGGAAATGAGTGTGCCCAGTGACAACATGGAAGACGTGTACATTACTGTAAATACAGTACGTGTCAATGTACACACGCAACGAAAACAAACACACACACACACACACACACACACACACACACACACACACACACACACACACACACACACACACACACACACACACACACACACACACACACACACACACACACACACACACACACACACACACAGAGAGAGAGAGAGAGAAAAGCGCACGGCGCGGTGACCCCTTTGCCAGGGGTGATAGCAATTAAGGGCTAGGTGCTTGTTGAAGGCCTTTGCCCCTGGACATGCCTGCATCACCAGCCACTGCGTCCCAGAGCACAGTTGGTATTCACTTTGTTGTGTGTACCTAGGGAACGCGGTTTGCATACACCGCCTAAAGACGAAAAAGAGGGTGAGAAAAGGATCAATTGTTGTTGTTTTTGTTCACTCTCATTCTCATTTTCTCTCTCTCTTTCTCTACTGCAACAAATGATTATAGGCCGGATTTGCATGAAAAAACGGAGAAACGAACGGTTGCGGTACACATTTAACCCGTTCAGACCGGGAACGCATCTGTGTCACTTTTAGATTTAGATTTCACAGAGTGCCGCGCTATGAGCTTGCAGATCTGCAATTTTTTTTGGAGATAACACAATCGTGAAAATATGTGCAAATCTTTGAAAATATACGTTAATATACTAAAATCTTTGCTTCTGGGGGTCCCTGGACCTGGGTCCGTGGACAAATACACATCATTTTGGGTGGTCCTTGAAAGTTTGAGAACCACTGATATTATACAAAAACCTATGTTTTTTTTGTTTGTTTTTTTAATGCAAAGATGCGAGTAAAAAATGTTCGCTTAAAAAAAAAACATACATTCAAAGATTTGCACAAATCTTCAGGTTTAAAAAAACTAAAAACAATAGCAGATCTACAAGCTCGTAGCTTGTAGCTTGTAGATCTGCTATTTTTGAATAGCCCAAGTATAAGATAATGGTTAAAGTAGTTGAAATCTATTCAGATGCTTTCCCGGTCTTCAAGGGTTAAATAAAAGTGATCATCGTTGCTGTTTGCGGTGGGCGCACCGTCTCTGAAGTGTTAAATTATTTGAAGCTACGGGGTTTTGTCGGCGGATGCGCGCTAGAACATAATGGTGCACATGGGAGAACCCGGCCTTCATTCAGAAAACGCTCAGTCAACACGTTTGTGTTGTTGGATGAATATTCAAAAGGCGAGGTTCGGGAATAAACTAGGGCAGCGAAGATATAAGCATCTATACAGAAACGCAGCCGATGAAAGCACCCTTATTGGTCAGTTCTGTGGTCGAGGGACAGGGATCCAAAAGCACACAACGTATTGCGATGTGACGCGTTGGGTTGTTGTAGATTAGCTATTTTAGCCACACTACGCCGGCACACAAACGGTACATCAATCAGGCTTAAAGGACGACTTCACCCATTTTCAACCTGTCTTCATATAACTGGTCCTCACTAATGTTCATGATAATATGGCACCATTTTTGTCTACTCAGTCTGTGTCTCAGAGGAGGGCTGTGGACAGTTCAGAAACCCGTCTACCAGTGACATCATCGATGGGGAATGCAAGCTAATAGAAACTGGAGGCTCTCTATTCCTGGACAGTTAGCATGCTATAATGAAAGCCATTGTACTCGCCTATGAGACAGACTGAGTAGGAAAAAAATGACTACATTTTATCAGGAGCATTAGTGAGGGTCTATTATATAAAGATAGGTTGAAAATGGGTGAAGTTGTCCTTTAATGGCTCCAATGGTCTGTCAGAGGACACCATTCAGATCTAATAACGTGTGTGTTCAATATTTTTTTCGTTGTTTTCCACAGATTTATTAAATTAAGGAAATCAATCAATTAATATGGAGTAGTATTAAGGTAGTGGGTAGAATATTATGGAAAACAGGCACATATACTTTTCCTCCGTGGCAAAACATTAAAACGATGATACTGCCAAAGAATGATCAAATGAAGCCCTACATGTATATATTTATACATTCCAATACAGGGAAAAAATATAACATTCCAGCTGTATACGGCATCATAAGCACTGGTGTGACTGTGTGACACCAAGTCGACATGTGTCCCAGTTCATTTTGTACTCAAATGTTCATAGCGTGCGAATATAAATTAAAACACATACAGAAAAGGCAAAGGAGCAAAAATGCACGCTTGTGTTTTCCCTCCATTATGGTTTTGACAGGGCCAGTTCCGTCCTGCCAAGCTTCGTCATGACTTTCTTTCGTCGTGTCTGTGGTATGAAAAAAAAAAAACGTCCTCCTGCGCGTCGGCAAAACGCGGAATTACACAGTAGACAAAAAAGCAATGTGTCACAGACACAAGCAAGATGCTCCTCCTGTCAAGAGACATTACATGAGAACAGCAAACGCAACCCGACGCACCCATCGTTCATGTAACGAAGATATTGATGATGCATGAAAGAGGTGGGGGTATTTTTAGCGGGTCTTTGCACGGTGGCCCCTTCAAAAAGGCAACGGTTAACATGATGTGAAATCTGTTATTATCGCCGGCTGAATTCGTTGCGTTATGGCACCTCCAATTACAAAAGCACCGTGGTGGAAGACGTTCTCGGATATTTTTACTTTAAGTAAAAGTAGTTACAAGTATAAAAGGCCTGTGTTCAAAATGTTACTTGAGTAAAAGTACAAAAGTATTGGTATCAAAATAAACTTAAAGTACCAAAAGCAAAAGTGCTAAAATGTTTGAAAATAGCAGATCTACAAGCTCACAATATGTCGCGATGCGACGTGTTGTGAGCTTGTAGATCTGCTATTTTCAAATAGCCTAGGTATAAAATAGGGCTGAAGTGGTTAATGTATGTTTTATAATATAATAATTTATATCTGCAAAGTAACTAATAATAATTGTAGTGGAGTAAAAGTACAATATTTGCCTCTGAGATGTAGTGGAGTAGAAGTACAGAACACTGGAAATCTTCCAGTAAAGTCAAAAATACCTCAAAATTGTACTTAAGTACAGTACTTGAGTAAATATACTTAGTTACTTTACACCACTGATGATTGTACTGTACATATATACTGTAGGAATCCTGGCCTAGGAGCTGTTGCTATATCTCACTTTTGATTATGTGTGTATAGTTCTTTCCCATGTCGTCAAAACCGCGTTCCCAACAACAGGACAACATCATACCATCTAAGGTTGCCAGCGTGTGCGCCAAACGCTGTAAATCACCGTCCAATTGAAATGTCGTGTATCTGCCAACTGCTTTAACCCATTAAGACTGGGGAAAGAATATTTTTTAGATTTCTTTGGCTATTCAAAAATAGCAGATCTACAAGCTCGTAGCGCGGCACTGTGCCGTGCTACGAGCTTGTAGATCTGCTATTTTTGAAAAACCGTGAACGTTTGTGCAAATCTTTTAATATATGAGTTTTTAAAGTGAACATGTGTAACTCAAATCTTTGCTTCTGGAGGGGTTCCTGGAACAAAATATTTTACAAATGTTCGCTTTAAAAATATATATATTTAAAGATTAGCATTTAAAGATTTTCAAAAAATATCAAATATTTTTTCCTAAAATGTTTATCCCACGATTTTTGTAACCCCTATTTTTCACCCCAGTGCCAATTGCCTGAGTACAGTATGTATTCCTGGCCTCTACTCTCCCTCTGCCAGCCTGGGGAGAGCCCCAAACTCAAGCTCATGCTTCCTTCAAACGCATGAGGGGTTAGCAGACCGCTTCTTATCACCTGACCAAAAAAAACATCGATTATATGTCTATTTTTGAATAGCCAAAGAAATCTAAAAAAAACGACAGAGACGCATTCCCGGATTGAAAGGGTTAACAAATACAATCTCCCTCGCCCGCCCTTTCCCAGGCTGTGTCCCTCGGCGCCGGCACGGCATGACAACCAACGGAAGCCGCGCTCTTAAAAATAGCACCAAGTAGAAGCGGCAAGCAGGGACAAGTATTAAGCCTTTAACTTGGCGTGGGTAATGAGTGGGGGAGGGGGGAGCGGAGGGGTGTTGGTGGTGGGTGGATGGGGGTTAAGGAGAGAGAGAGAGAGAGAGATAGAGATAGTGTGGCATTAGCTTTTTAAATAGAAGATTTATGTTGAGGTTAGGGGGGGAGTGAAGGTATAAACGCCTGATTTATATACTTGCGTGAGCATCGTGTATAAGCGAACCGAAAATAGCCGCTCTACAAGCTCACGACCCTCGTCGTGCCGCGGCGCGTTGCGAGCTTATGGGCCGGCTATTTTTGGTTGCCGCACGCAAATCCCCGCCACTCCCACACACACGCACATGCACACGCACACACACACACACACACACACACACACACACACACACACACACACACACACACACACACACACACACACACACACACACACACACACACACACACACACACAGGGGTTAAGAGCCTCCAATTTGAGACTACTTGAAGTACTGGACTTATCCCTTTATTTGGAAGATTAAGTTATTTATTGTCGCTTTTTTATTTTCAGATTTGGGCCGTAGGCATTGTTTGTAAAAGCGCAAAAAACGAGATATGCAATTTTTCCACGTCTTCTAAACACTTTTTGCTGTTAAGGGAAGTGTGTGTGTGTGTGTGTGTGTGTGTGTGTGTGTGTGGGGAGGGGGGGGGGGGGGGGGGGGGGGGCATTTATTGAGTGTGAAAGCAGATTTAGGAGATTGACGGGTAATGTTATTGTCATTGTCAGGCTCATGGTGATTAGCTCTGAAGCTGGATTATATCTCAGGTGTCAAAGCATGTCTGTTACATCCTCATTTTCATAGTGGGCATTTGAATCCTGTGTGGGATTACAATATCCATCGTCACCTGCTGCAACAAAAACAATCGCTCACCCATCCATGAACCAAGTTACGCTTCTTTGGTCATGTATGGATGAGCGTAAAACTGATACTTTGCGTTCGTAGTTAAAAGTGCGTAAGATTCTTGGACAGCTACATTGGAGACCCACTCCGTTGTTCAAAGGAAAATAGCTAATTATTTTCCGGGAATGGAGAAGATACACGGGAATGAACAAAAGACAATAATAGATTCCACGTTTAAAATATGTAGTACTTCCTCCTCTGCCACCAGCAATGTTCAACTGCTCTCTCTGCTGTTGGGCAGAACCAAACAAAAACAAAACAAAAAGTGGAGTTAGGAGGTTTTGTTCATCACTGATAAGAACAGCTGAATGGACCTCCAAGCTCACAATGAGGTTGGAAGTCAAAAGGGGGTGGAGCCTGGAGTCAGCAAAACCAGCTAACTCCACCCCCCTTCGGTGGACTTAGCTGGTTTAGCAGAACGCTTGAGGATCCAATGGAGTTAGCTGCTTTTGTCAGAAGCGCTTTTTAATACTTTTCATTCGTTCAATATTTTTTTCCCCCAACGCACAGACATAAAAGGTGTTCAATAGCACTGATTTATGGGGGAAAAAAATGCAAAGGCGTCAAAATGGAGTTAGCTGGTTCCTGCCCGACAACAGCGATATCTGACTGTCATTTCCCTCTGACATGCAGTGAGAGAAATGAGTTCTCTCAAAAGTTTTCTCGCTTTCGACGCATGCGGTGCCAAGCGGTTGATGTGGGGAAAATACCCATACCGTCGGCAGTGACTGATGGTAAACCGCCGGATTAGCGATATCACAGCGCGTACCTTCATTATGGCATCATGTGTTATGCTAACACAGTGCTTAAAGACTTCAATGAGTCAGTTTTCTCAGACCTGTGCATACGGTTGATGATACGCACCTTTCAACAGCCTCGGAGCTATAAAATCCGCAGCTGTCTTTTCCCAAGCTTGATAGGCCTTTTCCTTTTCTTTGGGTTAACTGTTTAAACCCCATTTCTATCTGCACTAGTCAAGATAGGAAAGTAGTGCGGCGGGCAGTGGCCGAAAGTAACTAAATACATTTACTTAAGTACTGTACTTGAGTATTTCCAATTTCCAATACTTTTACTTCTACTCCTCTACATCTCGGATCCAAATATTGTACTTTTACTCCACTACATTTATTTGGAAACTTTAGTTACTAGTTACTTTGCAGATATAAATTATTACGTTATAAAACATACATTAACCACTTTAGCCCTATTTTATACATAGGCTATTTTCAAACATTTTAGAACTTTTACTTTTGGTACATTAAGTACATTTTGATACCAATACTTGTAACTAGAGTGCTTCAGTATTGATACTTTTACTTAAGTAAAACAGTTGAGTACTTTTTCCACCACTGGCGGTGGGTGGCTCAATGGTTATAGCCCTGTTGCCTCACAGCGGTGGTGGAGGAAGTACTCTTGATCTTTGTTTGAGTAAAGTCCTCCAAAATCAATATAGCTTTTCTAAACTTGCTTATGGCAGTCCATTGTATGTCGGGGGGGGGGGTGGGTTCAGCTCTTGGTGCGCTCGTGCCACCTCATGTGGCTGTGTAGACCAATAGACCATATTCACACGGCGGCCATATTGCCATTAAGTCAACGAAATGCCACCCCAGTTGCCACAGCAACGCAATGTTGAATTCCAAAATGGCCGCCATGTGAATATGGACTATTGGCTCTATGCACAGCAGACATATTGGAAATAAATTGAGCATTTCTTCACAGGTGGTCCCAATGATACTAATGGAGGCTCTGTTCCATTTAGTGTAGCACAGTGGTTATCAAATCTTTTAATTTCAAGGACGCCCATAACTCTGGCCCATAACCAATAATCCAGTGAGCCAACGTGCACAATATCAGCACCCTGACTTCCGTTTGACCAGAATGGAACAGAGCCTTCATTAGTATCATTGGTAACACCTGTGAAGGAAGCCCAACACACTTTTCCACACGTGGGGCACGTTGCTCATGCCGCTATATGTCTGCGCTTCTCCGCACGTCTCAGGGATGTCTTCTCCTCCAGGTGGAGTAGGCACCTGAGAGGCAGGAAGAAAGCCAGGTGTCTCCATCTGCTGCTATCCTTTCCAGGTTGGAGGGTGGTAAATATGTTGCGGTTCTTGAGGAGCACCTTCATGTGGTCCTTGCGGCGCTTTCGTTGCCCTCCTGCAGACCTCTGGCCGGATTGGGGTTGGCTGAGGAGCAGTGGTTCTCAAAGTGGGGTTCGGGGACCCCCAGGGGTCCTTGAGGAAGTTCCAGGGGGTCCCCAGCTAAATTATAGCTAGTTAGGAACCAAATGGACCCTCATGGGTCTGTAACTCAGAGAGTGTACAAACGGAACCAAATGGACCCGTTAGGGTCCATTTGGTTGCGTTTGTACACTCTCTGAAACACTCTCTAAATAAACGTTGATTTTACAATATAAATTGGGGTCCCAGAGATAGAAAAACCATTAAATGGGGGTCCGTAGCCTAATGCATGTCAAACAGGGGGTCCTTGAAATTAAAATGGTTGAGAATCACTGCTATAGCCGTGAAAAAAATAGTCTCTTATGGGGGTCCCTGGCGTATCTTTTCAAATGGGGGTCCACAGGCTAACACGTGTCAATTCGGGGGGTCCTTGAGATGAAACAAACTCTATGCTGGATGAGTCGGTGCGTTCATAGATCTCTGCGTCATAGGTCACGCGGTGCTCCCGCGTGATGCCCAGAATCCTTCGCAGACAGCGGACGTGGAAAGCCTCCGAAGATCTTATGTGCCGTCTGTATGGTGTCTACAGGCTTCAGAGCCATACAGTATATGTGGCCTCTAGGGTTATAAGACTGATCAACTAACAGCCTGGTAATAGAGGATATCTCAATGATGACGCGGCCTGTCAAAGCAATGTCTATGCTTCAGGTGATTTCTGGTTTGTGTGCGCGCGCACACACATATGCACACACGCACACGCACACGCACACACACACACACACACACACACGCACACACACACAGTGACCTTTACAGTGCTGCTGACAATTAAACAGGACATTCAGTCACAGAATTCGTCTCACTCTATATGTACAGTAAGAACCCCTCGGGTGCCAGGTGTGTGTGTGTGTGTGTGTGTGTGTGTGTGTGTGTGTGTGTGTGTGTGTGTGTGTGTGTGTGTGTGTGTGTGTGTGTGTGTGTGTGTGTGCGCGCGTGCGTACGTGCGGCATAAACATCTTGATATATGTGTGATTTTATATGTGTACATGTTATGAACCATATGCATTCTTGTAAATATGCATACTTGTGTGTGCAAGTATACTGCGTTGTGCAACAAGCACGGTTGCGTCCATGCATGCCAATGTGATGCGTTTACATCGTACACAAACGCCAAGCTCGTTCCCACTGCTGTGAAAACACAGTAACATGGAACTTTGTCTACTCAGCGTTTCAGGGGCAGAGGCTCACACAACAAGCTTATGTAATGACCGATGGGTCGTTAAATGCTTTGCACAGGTGGGGAAAACAGGAACCAGGAAACTATGAAACCCCCACAAAGCGAAAAGCTACAAGTACATCCGCTCCCATAAGATGTATTAAATGATAATCACAGATTTCAGAGCCGGTATCGCTTTCCAAACCCACCTCGGATGGCGTGCATTAACACGAGAACAAAAGGGGCGAACACAGCATCCCCGAACGGCCGTAAGGCTTTCGAAATAATTGAGTCATTTTGATATCTTATGAGGAAAACTTTTATTTGAAACGGGAAAAAAAGAAAAAAGTATTAAATGTGACTTAACTTGCTTTCTCGCCCTCTCTTATTTGTGTTACCTTCTTTTGGACTCCACTTTATAAGTTGTGCTGTTATTTTTACAGAGACCCTGGCAAAGCCAGAATACACATAAATGAGTTTCATTGACAAAATGGGAGCGCAGCGGTAATTATTTGGGGTATTGTAAAAAGAAGAAAAACTGGGGGAAAAAAGAGAGTGAGAGAATTACGGCATCATGACTCAGCTGTGGAGTCGGAGTAAATCATCATATAATTAGAAAAGTATAACGACACACACCACCAAATTATCAGAATTATTTGCAGCTGACGGGGAGCAGAGAGGAGAGGCAAGCCTCTCTCCAGCCTTAATCAGAAGCACTGGGGGGAGAAAAATATGTTCCACTTAATTAGGAACCCTCGTTTGACTAATAGGCTGGCTGCTCCGTTTTACAACGCGAGGAGGGTTCTTACAACATGCAGGAAGCAAGGCAAAGGAGAAAGGCCAACATTGTTCTGTAACTGCTGGACAACTGGCACTTAATACATACGCTGTAAGGTGCCGAATGAAGAATCAAACTTGATAGAAGAGACAATCTCTCAAGTGGGGTGGGGGGGTGTTGTGGGGAGAGACCAGTGGTGGACAAAGTACTCAAATGTTTTACTTAAGTAAAAGTATCAATACTGCAATGTAGAAATACTCTGTTACAAGTAAAGTCCGGAATTCAAAATGTGCTTGAGTAAAAGTATAAAAGTATTGGCATCAAAATGTACTTAAAGTACCAAAAGCAAAAGTAGTCATTATGCAGAATGTCCCATTACACGTTTTCAAATGTATTAACATATTTTGAAAATAAGCGATCTACTATCGCGACGCATTGTGAGCTTGTAGATCTGCTATTTTCAAACGGCCGAAATTTTGTGGTTGATGTAATGTAATGGCCGAAATGTAATGGATGAAGTGGTTAATGTATGTTCTGTAATAATAATCAAAATCTACAAAGTAACTAGTAACTCAAGTTTTCAAATAATTGTAGTGGAGTAAAAGTACAATATTTGCCTCTGAGATGTAGTGGAGTAGAAGTAGAAGTATTGGACATTGGGAATACTCAAGTAAAGAACAAATGCCCCAAAACAAGGGTACAGTACTTAAGTACAGTACTTGAGTACATGTACTTAGTTACTTTCCACCACTGGGGAGAGACAGTAGATGAGATCAATCCTGCAGTCATGGAAATTATTACGTTTGTGGATTTTTTTTAATTATTAATTTGATATTTTGGGGGCTTTTTCTGCATGCCTTTATTGATAGCCAGGTATGTAGTAGACTGACAGGAAATGGGCAGAGAGATGGGGGGGAGGGGTGACACGCAGCAAAGGGATCGCTCAGACGGTTTTACGCCAACAGTCCGGGCCACATTTGTGGATTTTCTGGAAAGTTAGAATACCTGTGTCAGCCCGGTGGAAATTAGTTACATGATTTGTTTGGTTTGGTTTCGGCTTATTTCATTTTGCTGTGTGATTTGGATCAGAGACGTGACCAACATCACCACCAACCGGACTCCAGACCTTGGTCAACGGATCCCAGATCAACAGATTGTCCACATCCTGGACATTAAGGTGGCCCGATCAAACGCCAGCCTGTGGGAGAGGACCAATGGAGGCAGTCCTCCTTTATGGATCAGAGACATGGAGAATGACCAACAAACCAACAAACTCCAGACCTGTGTCAACAGATTCTTGAGACACATCCTGGAACATCAGGTGGCCCGATCAAGGGAGTGGGAGAGAACCAAACCGAAACCCCATCGGCCGGGATGTAGAGGAAGAGGAAGTGGATTGGACACTCCGTCCGCAAACCAGCTGACAACATCACGAGGCAAGCATTGGACTGGATTCCACAGGGCATAAGAGACTTGGAGAAGATCAGTCGCGAGTGAGGCAAAGACAACCGGAATTACGTGGGCCCAGCTGTAGAAAACTGCCCAAAACAGAGTATGATTGCGGCCCTATGCTCCACCTAGCCTACGGGAATAAGTCAAGTAATGGCCAATACATGCTTCAAAATAATCCATAATAAGAATAATCATTCTTAAATAAATGTTTATGTATTGGTGTGTATCAATTGGGTTTTATATCCCCACTATACATTAGTTTTCATGTATTAACCATTTCAGTCTAATCTGGTCTTGCCTGTTTCGTGTATGGTTACCTTTCCCCTGGGCAAACAAACCTGAGGTTTTAGTATACAGTAGCTGTACCAGTACCTTACCTCGCACAAAAAAAGGGGGTTTAGTCGGTTTGACAGCATTTGCACTTATAGCGCTTATAGCACATATACAGTACAGTAGCCCTGACAGTTGGCATATATTAACACCTGCCTAACTGTCTTCATCAGCTTTCTGATTCACCATGACAGCAACGTAAAAAACGATTTATGGCCTAAACTGCCATAAGACTGCCAATAAGACTACAGCAGGTGCCAGTAACGTCTGTGTCATGTATGAAGTAAGCGACAACAAATACCTACATGCGACATGATTAATAACTATACCTAGTCCACCACCCTAACAGGTGCATGGTAGACAAAGAACTCTCTCACACACGAACACACGCGCACACACACCTCACAAGGTCTGTGTGGCACACTGACAAAAGCAGAAAATGTGTCTTACTATACATTGGTAATTTAAATCAATGGTTCTCAACATTTTCAGGCCGTGACCCCCCAAAATAATCATGTTTGAACTGGGGACCCCCCATTTTGTTTGACTTCATTCCACAGATAAATATTGTGAAAATAGCCGATCTACAAGCTCACAACGCCTCGCGTTGTGAGGCGTTGTGAGCTTGTAGATCGGCTATTTAAAAAATGTTGGCCTCTTTCTTATATTATTTGACAAGTTTGTTGATTACTTTTGAGGCAGTATTTTTCTTTTCTTGAGGTATTAAAAAGGTCTTACAAGTCCTTAAATTGTCACTTCACTATCATCTGGGGACCCCCCCAAAATCATGTGGGGACCCCCCTGGGGGTCCCGACCCACAGGTTGAGAACCACTGATTTAGATGAGCCGACATGAAATGACACAAAAAATAGACACGGATACAATTCTGATACTGTACACGAGCACAACAAACACCTAAATGTGACTTAATTCATAATCATGAATTAAGTCACGCGGTCCCTCTCGGTCACACGCACGCACGCACACGGCACAGGTCACAGGTCACAAATGGATTGTTGCTATATGAGCTGACATTAATGAGTTAAATAGTAGGACACACAACACTTTAAATGGGCAAGTATGAAACTCCTTTTCCTTTACGTAGCATTTCAAGGTAATTCTTCAAACAGCTTTCTTGAACTTGAAAAACATCAATTGGAGAACTCTGTAGGCCTACACGTAATGGCAGCTTGGCGGGCTAACACATCGATTAATCAAATCTCCCCCAAAAAACTAGTCGGGACGGTTTGAAAGTTGCATATTATGTCCTGGTCTAGGCCAGTGCACTGCGCACATCCATGAGACTAGACAGGAGCGGCAGTCCCATTTGATTTATGGCGTCATCTTTGAGTTGTGTCACCAGATAAATTGCTCTCTCTCAACATGAGCATTGGATACGGGGCAGAATATGAAGTCTGATGGCCCCAAAACGGATTCCCCGAAAATGTTGGTGTCCTTCAGTCCCTAGGGGTACTCGAGCAGCTTGCAAGGGGCCGACGTTGAAAGATTGGGGATTTATTACAATTTATTTCCAAAATGACAAGAAAATATATATATACGGTCGCGTTCACACATGTCAAAACCAATCCATGCGTGTTCAAATCTGCACTCAAACTAGCACAAGGGGTGAGAAAATGGAGAAAGAGGCCAAGCCCAAACACAGTCAGTTCAGAGTAAAATACATTTCATATGGCTTTACCTCTACGCAGTGTTGATTTTGACAACAAATTTTGATTCAGTTTTAGACTTTTAATCAATAGTCTTTTGAATCAAATTCCATTTAGTTTTAGTCATATTTTAGTCATCTGAACTGTTTTACTGTTTTAGCCGACTAAATATCCTAAGATTATAGACGACTAAATCTACAGTTGATTTAGTCGACTAAAATGTGATTTGGCGGTGCCTTGATGGTGTCGTAATGGCTGATTTTACACTTGGTTGCATGCTGAAAATAGCAGATCTACAAGCTCACAATGTGTCGCAGCGTGGCGCGTTCTGAGCTTGTAGATCTGCTATTTTCAGAGCGCAACACAGAGCGCAACCAAATATAAAATGACTTGTCTTTATGATCCACTGGATCTCTTCTCCACTAGTCCCTCACTAACATTTTAGTCTATTTTTTATGTGTTGACGAAATTGTCAATATATTTAGTCTCAGTTTTAGTCATCATAGCTTAGTTCTTATTTTGTTTTTATTTCGTTTTAGTCAGTGGAAAAAGGTAGTCGACAAAATAATTTCGTCATAGTTTTAGTGGACGAAATCAACACTGCCTCTACATTCATGGGTCCACCACAACCACAATGTTTTTGTGTGGCTAATACAAAAAAAAGGGCACATTCAATCTTAAAAGTTCTCATTATCCCTGCAGTCATAGTTTGGGGATGGAACTATATGATTGAAGAGAAAGCAGCCGACACACTCAAGACAGGTCCAATATCAAAGTAGACGGTGTCTGAAAGCGTCGATGATGCTGCGTGTCCATTAATATTGTTGGCTATACGCTGTCTCAGAGCCACTGGCAACAGAACGGACGGCTAAAAAGCCTCTTTCCCCGTACAATCGGGCACATGAACGATCTGACAAGAACAAAAAATAAACCAGGACAAAAGGAAACGCTACCCCGCCCCATCCCTCACACCTCTTTCCTCTCCTGTCCTTTACTTGCACTTTTTTTTATGTGGTTCCTATCTAAACTGCTATACAGTAGACACTGTGAAGTTACATAAAGTAATGTGCCAGCTATTGAAAACATTGTGTGTGGTGTATATGATACACTGTACCAAGATCATATGCATGTGTACAAACAGGTACGCCGATAATCTCTATTTTTGCTCTTTTTTTTGCACTCTCTTTCCTTTTTTGACATTTCTTATGGGTTTATCATTATTATTACCCAGTGGTTCCCCTATATGCATTAACCCATTAAGACCTGGAACGCATCTGTGTCACTTTTTCATATGAGCTAAAAAAAGCATTATGTTACACTTTGGCTATTCAAAAATAGCAGATCTACAAGCTCATAGCGCGGCACCGAGTGCCGCGCTTCGAGCTTGTAGATCTGCTAAAAACTAAATTCATACTCCCAAATAGCCTGAATGGGTTAGTTTCTCTTCAAGGCAGTTCATCTGTAAAAAAAGGAATTCATGTCTTTGCGTCAGTGGATTAGAAATTACCTGTAAATACAGAAATACAAAATCGTGAAAATGTGTGCAAATCTTTGAATATATATTGTATTAGATGCCATCTGTGCCATCACTAGTTGTTGTGTGACTGACTGATTTGTATACTTTTGTCTAATAAAAGTATATTTTCCTAAATCTGGAGACAATAAGTTTCATATGGAAACTATACAGATTATTACTGTGCACTGTACTATATAAGATATAAGACTTGGTGTTTGAGCATAAATATGTATTTTGAGAACCCAACATTTTTTTTGGCGCATTCCTCCCCCACACCTTCAACATCTGGCTAGGGGAAACACTGTACCTGTACACAGGATGTAACAATAAAGCACAACCTTGAACCGTGTTGGATAGTAACACATTTAGGAGAATCGTCAAAAACACAAGAGAACCAAATCAGTTCAGCGTCATGCCCATTCTAGTCACTCCAGCTCTGCGCTGTTCTGCATTGGCAACAAGCTCCTTCCCCTTCCCTGCGACGTACGTGTTGTTTTGGCCCTCCGCTGTTATAACTCAGTTGGAGTGGTTTATTTGTATACGTGAGGTAGCTGTGCTTCACCGCCGTGCAACATGTGGCTTTTTTATGGACCGCCCGACTTAGCACGAGAGGGCATTAATACGTGGAAATGGCAGGTCCCTCAGCGCGCCATAAACCCAGGGTGGAAACATTTCCAAAATGCAGATGCACCTGGGATCAACAAATACACAGGGGCTTCCCGGGCGTTCTTTTAGACACACGTGCGCACGCGCACACGCGCGCACACGCACACGCACGCACACGCACACACACACACACACACACACACACACACACACACACACACACACACACACACACACACACACACACACACACACACACACAGCACCACCACGATAACTACCACCGCACTCTTAAACAATTAAGAACAGGTTGTTTTTCCAACCCTTTTTACCAGCTCATGCACAGACAATTTCATCAGTCCATTAATGAAACACTGCAGCTGTGTGTGTGATGCCAAAGAATGTCTTAACACCTCCCTCTGATTATTAGTAGGAGGGGAACATCCATCCATCCATCTGTGTGTGTGTGTGTGTGTGTGTGTGTGTGTGTGTGTGTGTGTGTGTGTGTGTGTGTGTGTGTGTGTGTGTGTGTGTGTGTGTGTGTGTGTGTGTGTGTGTGTGTGTGTGTGTGTGTGTGAGGCGTACTGGGATGGAGGATGGAGTGGGTATATGGGCCTCAAGAGAGAGAGCTGCATCAGTATTTAAATGGTTTTCACTCGTCTGACCTTGCCTTGTAACTGCAGGACATCGTCACCAGAGAGATAGAGCGAGAGAGAGAGAGAGAGAGAGAGAGAGAGAGAGAGAGAGAGAGAGAGAGAGAGAGAGAGAGAAAATTAGAAGAGCAGAGAAAGCGAGATAAGGACCGACTTGAGAGAGAGAGAGAGAGAGAGAGACGATGCTAATTATGAGCAGTAGAGAAAGACATAGACAAGCAGCTCAGTGGTGCAAGACGTGCTCACGTTTCTTACTTAAGTGAAAGTATCAATACCACAATGTAGAAATACTCCATTACAAGTGAAAGTCCGGAATTCAAAATGTACTTGAGTTAAATGCATCAAAATATACTTAAAGTAACAAAAGTACAAGTACTCGTTATGCAAAATGTCCCGTTTCACAAGTTATAATTATGTCTAAAATGAAATAAAAAATCTTTTGAAAATAGCAGATCTACAAGCTCACAACACATCACAATTGTGACGTGTTGTGAGCTTGTAGATCTGCTATTTTAAAATAGCCAGCTTACATTAGGGCTAAAGTGGTTAATGCATGTTTTGTAATAATAATCTAAATCTACTAAGTAACTAGTCACTAAAGTTCTCAAATAATTGTAGTGGAGTAACAGTACACTATTTGCCTCTGAGATGTAGTGGAGTAGAAGTAAAAGTATAGAACATTTGAAATGCTCCAGTAAAGTAAAAGTACCTGAAAAGTGTACTTAAGTACAGTACTTGAGTAAATGTACTTAGTTACTTTCCACCACTGCAGCAGCTACAGTATAAGCAAGCGATGGAGGGAGAGAAAAAGAAAACGGAGACAAAGACGAGGAACGAGGGCATCGAGAGAAAAACAACGAAAGCAGCTAAACAACAGTACAAGGCGTGTGGCAAGTCACGCAACGCTCGCTCACGTGTGGATGAGCACAGTTAGCGTGCCACACGCAGCTCTGAGCACGCTCGCCACTCGCCGCCACATGTTCAGGCTGATGTTCAATCTATACACACCATCGCACAATGGCGTTGCTTGCCGAGAACATAATTGTTAAGATCATTAGATTGCGGATAAGTTCTTGTGGGCAAACCAACACCGTCATTGGACCAAAGAACAAATTATAGACGTTGAGAGGCACACGTTCAGGGTTGCCAGATCTGCTTATTATAATTTCCCCGTAATATTTTATTTGAAAATAGCCGATCTACAAGCTCACAACGCGTCGCATCGCGACGCGTTGTGAGCTTGTAGATCTGCTATTTTCAAATAGTTGATGTATACTGTAAGTGCTCATGTGGCCCATATAGTCGCTTCTTTTGGGCTGGTTTTCCTAGACCTGGTTGCTTGTTTCTTTCACAGAATCTGGCAACACTGCACACCGGAGCATTTTCATAACTTGTATGCGATTTTTAAACAAAAACAAGCATCTGTTCTACTGGATCTATTCTATTGAATATTCTGTGTTATGCCATTTATTTTGTTTTTCTGAGTGAGTAGTTTATAGTGGCATTATGGTTATATATCACATTTCACAAGACATTGTACATTTAGATAATAGAAATCAATTGGCTGAAAATGCTCTAGCAAGTCTTAACTTTATATTCAAGTCGCACTGTTTCAACTGGAAGCGAGATTCCCCATTCTAGTGAATGCAGCAGCCTAGAGGGCGGAGCCAAATAGTACACCTTCCATATATTATGTCACTGATCACATGACCCCAACAATCAATTCTCCAGTTCTAGGCGACATAGAAGGGGAAGGGGGATTTTTAGCCGCATGCTGAAAGCTAGCGGCTCTACAGACAGCACTAGTCCTAGTCCGACACCTGAGTGACACCTAAGTGTCATTGGCTGTCCTGGCTGTCCTTCACACTTCCCGCCAATGGGGAGACGGTCCTTTGCAGCACCCGCCTCTCCTCCTTTGACACCTATTTGTCATTGGCTGTCCTGGCTGTCCTTCACACTTCCCCCCCTTTAAGCCAATGGGGAGACGGCGCTTTGCAGCACCCGCCTCTCCTTCTTTGCAGCAGAGAGAGAGAAAGGGAGAGAGCTTCAGGCAGGAGGGTTAGCCTAAATGCTAGCGTGCTTCATTAGACCTAGTTTGGCTATTAAGTTATTATTTGGCCATGTTCACACTGACTTCAATCTTAGCTATTGTTGGGAAGACCCGTGTGGTGTCACAAAATGTTGCCACCACTTATATAAAAAACATTAGAGCGTTAATCTGCGACGCTAAATGTTGCCAGGTTTGGCGAGAGAAACAAGCAATCCAAAAAAAGCCTGCCGCATGCGGCTTTATTATGACTTTGGTCATTTCTTGTTCTCTTATTTCCACACAACAGCTCTAAGGTATTATGACATGGTTCAATGTTGAAAATGAGTGGTATTCCCCTTTAAGACGTCTACGTACATTGATATATTTGTGCTCACGAAAGATTAGAGAAAAACTAAACTACTCTGACGTCTATGGCGGTCGGCAACTCAAGCTAAACACGGCTGCTGATGAACACACACACACACACACACACACACACACACACATACAGATGCAAAAACATTACATGCTCCGCACAGTATGTCCAACGCTGATAACATCAGCCGGCTTAAAGCTTGTCACTTTTATTATAGGAGCTGTCTGTCCGTGATGTTTTCCTAATAGGAAAATCAACCATTCGTATTTGTTTACACAGGTCTCCGGTCTGCTGGTGTATGTTTGTACTGCAGTGCATTAGCCAATATGGATCTGTCTTCTAACCCTTTAAGACCGGAGAACGCATCATCTGTGTCATTCCGTTGGCTATTCAAAAATAGGAGATATACAAGCTCATAGCGTGGCACCGAGTGCCGTGCTATGAGCTCGTAGATCTGCTATTTAAAAAAAAAAAGTGTTTTGTTTTTTTAAATGTTATTTTTTTGTGTGCGTTTTTTGTTTTTGGGGGGTCCCTGGACAACATATTTTGAGATGGGGGTCCGCGGTCAAATACATATAATTTGTTTTGTTTTTTTCTTGACATGAAAAAAGTTTGAGGACCACTGATGTTATAGCAACATATTACAAAAATAAAAAAATAAACTGACATTTGTAGAACCCCCACAAGCAAAGATTTGAGTTAAAAAATATATTCAAAGATTTGCACACATTTTTCAAGATTTTTAAAAAGTAGCCAAATAAATCTTAAAATGACACACAGATGTGTTCCCGGTCTTAATGGGTTAAAAGATGTTTCCATCCATGTTCCATTTATAAAAAAAACAGTTTCCATTATGTGTCAAACTTGTGGAGAGGACCTGCCTGTTCTTCAGATAGTCATATCATGTGGGAATTCAGCCAACCATGAAAAGACGGGAGGTAAAAATAAGAGTGGAAGGGAACTAAGACCTCTGACCTTCCTTCTTGTACGCACGCACACGCACGCGCACGCACACGCACACACACACACACACACACACACACACACACACACACACACACACACACACACACACACACAGTCACCTGTCCTTCTCAAACATTATGAATGTTTCGTACTTTTCCCAGGGAAAACTGACCCGTTCATCTGACCCCCGGATAACCAACGGGATCGAGTCTATACCGTGCGAATGATACTCGCCCTTAGTAGCCAATCGTATCGCCACGTTACCCATACACAAAACTGACAGCTCTGAGAGAGAGAGAGAGAGAGAGAGAGAGAGAGAGAGAGAGAGAGAGAGAGAGAGAGAGAGAGAGAGAGAGAGAGAGAGAGAGAGAGAGATCTGGGGCAACCGAGGGCCGGTGTAGAAAGTCAAAAGCCCAACATGTGCTCCAGGCCCCAAGTAGTCAGGGGCCTCTCTCTCTCTCTCTCCGTCTCTCTATCTCTCTCACGCACGCACGCACGCCAGTGGTGGAAAAAGTACTAAAATTCTTTACTTAAGTAAAAGTACCAATACTGCAAAATAAAAATACTTTTAAAAAGTTAAAAGTAAAAGTCCAGAATAAAAAAATGACTTGAGTAAAAGTACAAAGGTATTGGCATCAAAATGTACTTAAAGTACCAAAAGTAAAAGTACTAAATATTTGAAAATAGCCTAGGTATAAAATAGGGCTGAAGTGGTTAATGTATGTTTCATTATATCATAGTTTATATCTGAAAAGTAACTAGTAACTAAAGTTTTCAAGTAAATGTAGTGCAGTAAAAGTACAATATTTGCCTCACGCACGCACGCACGCACGCACGCACGCACGCACGCACGCACACAGGGAAAAAGGTCTATAAAGCCGTAGAGACTTCATCACAGTCGGTAACGTCACCTCTTCCTACTACCAGCGTTACATCAGAATTGATTGACCCCTGACCCCCATGTTGTGATTTAAAGGAGCCCAAGTGCATGATGGGAAGGTAAAAAAAAATAAAGTCTCTCCCACCCTCTCTCTCTCTCTGTCTCTCCCTCTCTCTCCCTCCCTCCCTCTCTCTCCCTCTCTCTCTCTCTCTTTCTTTTGCCGTCTACCTCTGTTCCTCTTTGACTGGGTGTCATTGCTGTCGGGCAGAAACCTTGAATTACCTTCCTTAATTCAACTTTTTGATGTTTTTCCATGAATGAATGTCCTACTTCATCGTACTACACAGTCACGAGTCATTTTCATTGTGAAACTTTGTACCAAGATCAAGACAAAAGTACCAAGATCTGCTATTTTTGAAAATGTTTGAAAGTTAAAGTGAAAGTGGTTAAGTTTGTCTGTAGGACAATAAATATATATATATATATATATATACTACTTACTTCGTAGATATAAATTATTCTATTGTAAAACATACATTAACCACTTTAGCCCTATTTTATAAATAGGCTATTTGAAAATAGCCTATCTACAAGCTCACAAAGCGTCGCATCGCGACGCTTTGTGAGTTTGTAGATCTGCTATTTTCAAACATTTCAGTACGTTTACTTGTGGTACTTTAAGTACATTCATACATATTGAACAGATTGAAAGTATTTACAAGAGCTGACAAGCTAATAACTATACATTCCGTCGGAACACAGGTTGTTTTTTCCCCATTTCCTGAAAAATAACCGTTTCCACCCGACGACAATGATGTCGTACCTCTCTTCCCCCTTTTTTTTTTATAGCAGATGGAAAGTATCACTGTTTAAGCATGATGCACTGTTAAGGCAGGTACACACTAACAGCATCATCCTTCCTGAGTCTAATAATGGACCAGTAAAGGGTATCTATGTGACTATGTGAGTGCACACACACACACACACACAGGTTTGTCCTGAACAGCCCCAAGACAAACATCCAATTGTGATATGATGCTACCGGGCTGCTACTCTCTTTGGCATGGACACAGACAGACAGACAGACAGACAGACAGACAGACAGACAGACAGACAGACAGACAGACAGACAGACAGACAGACAGACAGACACACACACACACACACACACACACAGCCAGTGAGCGCTCCGCTAGGCTCGGTTGGGGGAACGGGTGGAGATGAACGCTGAGTCCCCAACGAGGCAAGCTAACCGGGGGAAAAAATAGGTCAGTGTGTTCTCTCACACTCCACAGGCAGAACACACTCGTTGTGGAGAGAGGGAGAGAGATAGAGAGAGAGAGAGAGCGTGTGTGTGTGTGTGTGTGTGTGTGTGTGTGTGTGTGTGTGTGTGTGTGTGTGTGTGTGTGTGTGTGTGTGTGTGTGTGTGTGTGTGTGTGTGTGTGTGTGTGTGTGTGTGTGTGTGTGTGTGTGTGTGTGTGTGTGCATGTGTGCGTGTGTGTGAGAGTGCATGTATGCATGTGCGTGTGAGTGCGCGCATGCAGTTCCTGATGCATCCACCATGCTATACCAACTATGTTAACAAAGTGTGTGCGTGCCTGTCTGTCTGTCTGTCTGTAAATAGCAGATCTACAAGCTCATGGTGCCGCGCCATGAGCTTGTAGATCTGCTATTTTTGAATAGCCAAAGTATGTAAGTGTGTGTGTGTGTGTGTGTGTGTGTGTGTGTGTGCGTGTGCGTGTGTGCGTGTTGTATGTCCAACAGAGCTGGGTTTGGACCGAGCCCAGCGGAGGAGATCTGAAGACCAACGGTCTATTTTCACGACAGTCTCTTCTCCTGCAGCAGTGTTTAAGCATGACGGTGGCTTAAGGAACCAGAACTTCGTAGTTTGTAGCCACTTGAACCTCAGCATCCATGTTGTGGGGTGTACATTGGCCAAAAATAGCTTGTAGATCTGCTACTTTTGGTGAAGAGATTTGGTGTAGGTGGAATAATACGGTCCAAATACATAGCCAACTCAGGTCCAGTTTACTACATCTAGCGCAGGGGTGGGCAACTTTGATGATGGAGAGGGCCACTATATTTCCACACTCATTCCAGGGGGCCAGATTGCATACTGTCGGACCTCTTATCTCGGTATTTTAACTATTTTCATCATTATATCACACAAAAGTAGCAAAAATAGCTGATTTGAGACGCGTTTTGAGCTTGCAGATCTGCTATTTTTGCTATTTTTGAATTGGAATCCAGATTTGTTTTCCCGCTATTTTTTAATTAGAATCCTGAAAAGTACTTTTATTTCATTTCAAATGCATTTAGTTATACTTATGTTAACTAAGTAGAATTGTAATACTAGTCATTAAGCTACTAATATAGACTGAAGTAATTAAAGCGGGTCATGTTTGCATGTTTGGAATTGTTGAAATCAATAATATATCAGTATTCCCATATTAACCTGTGGGCCGCATTAAGTGAAGGTGGGGGCCGCATGTGGCCCCCGGGCCGCAAGTTGCCCATGTATGATCTAGCGGGTATCAGGGTTCTCTCTTCATCTGAAGGCACAGATACTGAACTACAGGACGCTACATTTGCGTGAAAATAAACGTGAAAACAAAAGGAAAAGCTACATTTTAATTTACAGTAAAGCTACTTCTGGCTGTACTTTTTTCTTATTCATAGGCATGAATTGAAATGCTGCCAGGGAGATAACTAATCAAGAGTTAAACCGTGAAACAATGTCTGCCATTTGAAACAGCTGGGTTACCCATTTTACAAAATGAAGATCCAACTCAACCAAAGACGATTGTTTATAAAACTATTAAAGTACAATTAAATATTTCTGAAATATAGAGCATCATTAATTGACACATTAACAGTCTCACATATCATAGCCATTTTGGCCTCCGGAGGATGAGGGCGCTGTTGCATTTTACAACATTCCAATTGAGGCTCTTCCTCCGTCCTCTTTCACGGGGCTCCCGATCAGAAATAAGTCACACATACTATAATTGATATGAGATTTAGGGGGTACATTTCAATGTAATTACAATCTTCATAATTGGAGCTAATTAGATCTAATTGCTGCGTGAGACTGAGTTTGATTAAAACAGGTTCCTCCCCTCAAAAAGCTAGAGAAGGATTGATCTGTGTGACGTCGGCGCGATACACAAGCTAATTAATAGCAGACAAACATGGATGGATGGGAAGTGAACGGCCATGCAGACGACAAGGATAAATCGCTGTTTTCCTCATAGCAACTGTAACAATTCCTATAAAATCCCCTATGAGTTGTTTTAAAGTGTGACTACGGTTGACGTTTACACAACCGAGGCCATGTTGTACCCCAAAATATAAAAAGGAAAGAAAGTCAACCTTGTCAGGATGCTTAGTATATTCATGGTGAACCTCCCTCTGAACTAGGGAATTAACCCTTTAAGACCGGGAACGCATCTGTGTCATTTTAAGATGTCTTTGGGCTATAAAAAAAATAGCAGATATACAAGCTCATAGCGCTGCACCGAGTGAGCTTGTAGATCTACATTTTTTTTTTTATCATGAAAATGTGTGCAAATCTTTGAATATATATATATTTTTGAAAGACATATTTTTAAACTCAAATCTTTGCTTCTGGGGATTCTACAAATGTCTTATAAATCCTAACAGTTTTTTGAAACTTATGTTGCTATAATATCAGCGGTTCTCAAACTTTTTCCATGTCAAGGACCCCCGAAATCATATGTATTTGGCCGTGGACCCCATCTCAAAATATTTTCTTCCAGGGACCCCAAAAGCAAAGATTTGAGTTAAAAACGTACATATATATTCAAAGAATTGCACACATTTTCACAATTCTTTGAAAAAATAGCAGATCTACAAGCTCATAGCGCGGCACTCGGTGCCGCGCTATGAGCTTGTAGATCTGCTATTTTTGAATAGCCCCAAAATAAATCTTGAAAAAAAGACACGCACATGCGTTCCCGGTCTCGACGGGTTAATGCAGTCTGTTTGAATTATGTTTACCTTCGCTAGAAGTTTCGCTGCCGCGCCCGCACCGTCCAACTGCAGCAAATTGGGCCTATCGAATTACTGCAGCCGTATTGAATCAGGCGGCTTTGATTTTTTGTGCTCAGCGCTATTCTGTGTGTGTGTGAGAGAGAGAGAGAGAGAGAGAGAGAAAAGATGAGAAGTACATTTGTAGACATCAAATAGGTTGCGGAGGTCGGCGGGGGGCTTTTATGCATGTTCAAACAGATAAGAGCTAGCACGGCAACAAACAGAACAGCAGCATTGCAAAGAGAACGAGAAAAAAAAAATGAAACACATTCCTGGCCTGTTTTTAAAGCTAGTTTTTCCATTCGCCCAGAATTGACTGGCAATTGTCAATACTTGCAGTCAAAAGGTGCGCGGTGTTGTCTTTGAAATTGTAATTTATGGCTCATGGTTGTTATCATTCCATATGGCATTGTATTTCTTTCCCCCTTTTTTTGTATTGTCATTTTTTTTACGGGGTGTGCGTTTGAGGTTGGTTAAGCATATCATTTTTTGATATGCAAAACTGATAAAGGAACATCATCACAAAGTGAGAGGGAAAGAGGAGGATGTTAATACAGCACTGCAACCCGATCGAACAAAAACTTCAAATACCGTGTACGGCAAATAAAAACATTATGTACAATAATACGGTTTCTCCTGCACAGTGGACACAATGGGAACGTTCAAACAAAATGGAGTAGTTGCCAGAAGGGATCTAGTATATAAGATATTTCTGCTTTTCCTGTTACGAATTAATGAGTGGATCAACTTGTGAAAAGAGACACTTCGACGTAACTCTCCGTTGCTCACAATCAGTGGTGGAAAGTAACTAAGTACATTTACTCAAGCACTGTACTTAAGTACATTTTTTAGGTATTCGTACTTTACTTGAGTATTTCCAATTTCCATTACTTTTACTTCGACTCCACTACATCTCAGAGGCTAATCTTGTACTTTTACTCCACTACAATTATTTCAAATCTTTCGTTACTACATGTAGTTACTTTTTAGATTTTGATTATTATTACAAAACATACATCCCTATATACAGTACATTTCGGCCATTTGAAAATAGCAGATCTACAAGCTCACAATGCGTCGCGACGCGACGCATTGTGAGCTTGTAGATCGGCTATTTTCAAAAGACGTGTATGCATTTGAAAACTTGAAACGGGACATTCTGCATAATGAGTCATTTCACTTTCGGTACTTGAAGTACATTTTGATGCCAATACTTTTGTGCTTTTACTTAAGCACAATTTGAATTCCGGACTTTTATACTTAAGGGCGTATTCCTACATTGCAGTATTGATACTTTCACTCAAGTAAAAAATTTGAGTGCTTTTTCCGACACTGCTCACAATGCTGACAGCACAGCGAACATCGTCTGATGTGACTAACATTTTCTAAATGTTAGTTTTATTCAAATAAACTGTACTGTTGACAGGCGCCACTTATCACTGAGTGCATGTCGAGTTATAACTATATACATAGTTATATCCAGGGCAGGAATTTCACGGAGTTCATGAAAGACCATGGTTGCCGTTGCCACTCAGTTTGGCCTTGTGCCCCCTAAAAAAATGGTATGCCCCAAGGCCACAGTGGCCTTGATGCTCCACCCACACTGCCCCAGCTGATTGGTCGGTTTTCTCCTCTGCCTCTTTCCTGTAAAAACAATTTTAATATTAAGATATTATGTTTTTTTTTTTTAACTCCCCACCTTCAAATGAGCACAGTGGTGGACAACGTACTCAAATGTTTTTACTTAAAGTAAAAGTATCAATACCGCAACGTAGAAGTACTCTGTTACAAGTGAAAGTCCGGAATTAAAAATGTACTTGAGTAAAAGTACAAAAGTATTGGTATCAAAATGTACTTAAAAAAAGTAAAAGTACTAAAATGTTTGAAAATAGCAGATCTACAAGCTCACAACGCGTCGCATCGCGACGCGTTGTAAGCTTGTAGATCTGCTATTTTCAAATAGCCTAGGTATAAAATAGGGCTAAAGTGGTTAATGTATGTTTTATAATGTAATAATTTACATCTGCAAAGTAACTAGTAACTAAAGATTTCAAATAATTGTAGTGGAGTAAAAGTAAAATATTTGCCTCTGAGATGTAGTGGAGTAGAATTAAAAGTATTAGAAGTTGGAAATACTCAAGTAAAGTACAAATACCTCAAAATTGTACTCAAGTACAGTACTTAAGAAAATGTACTTAGTTACAGTACTTTACACCACTGAAATGAGCCCACGTACTGATTAGTCCAATAGGGCTGAGCATGTGCAGTATATGAACTAACTTTTGACTCAGGAGTTTCTACAAATATTGATAATTTTTTTAAATGCCAATAATTTATCTTGTGAAATACAAATTAATTATTTCCATGGACTAAAAATAATTGTTTTATTTGATGGCCTTCCTGTCCTGTCATTAAGCCTTTGTGCCCCTAAAAAAAGGGGGCCTTGCCCGTAACAAGAGGAAGTTCCAGGCCCGGTTATATCTGTACATAATTAGCTACAATTTAAAGGTAGGGTAAGTGATATTTGTTGGGGTATTTTTTTTGTTTTAGTTAAAAAGGTTAAAGTATTATATTGTGATAGTAATCATTGTTACAGAGCGTTTGTTTGGTCACAGGGGTCTCTCCAGCTCTTTAATAAACAGAATATGCACATTTTCAGGTATGTGACACATTTTAAGCCAATCAGGAGAGAGCACTGAAAATGCATTTTCTGTTTAATAAAGAGCTGGAGAGACATGGAGACTCCTTTTACTGAACAAACACTCTATAGAAATGAGTGCTATCAGAATATAGAGCTATTTAACAATTATATTAACCAAAGTAAATCACCCTACCTTTAATAACTGAAGGGATTCTGATTCTACTAGTAAAACGTAATTATATGCTCCAGTTTTTGCATGTCAATAATAGAGTATCTACTGTTAGATACTAGCAGCGTAATACTTGCATTTGAGCGTTCTGTCTATATTACAGTAGCCCTTAACAGGAAGCCCTATTCAAAAAAAATAAGAAATCCTCCTCTCAGCGAGCTCAGTCTCTCGTGATGATTCAATAGATGGCAGTAATATCCCTCAATCACCCCCCGATATGAATCCTCAGCTCCACCTAAAAGCACACACAGACGCTCACACACACACACACACCCAGACACACACACACCCACCCACCCCCCCACACACACACACAGAACACGCAAAATGCCAGGAGTGATGCAGATGACATCATTATGACAAATAAAATAAAAAATCAGTAAACAATCCCTTATGTCTGCATGCGTCTCTCTCTCTTCCAGTCCTCAGGTGGTGTAGACGAGCCCAGAGAAATTCAAACAGGCGCAGCGGGAGAGAGAGAGAGAGAGAGAGAGAGAGAGAGAGAGAGAGAGAGAGAGAGAGGGAGCGGTGATGAGATGACTCGGGGACGGGGAGGCCTCTTTAACATTGCTGTGAAAGAGGCAACGCTGGCACTGCATCTGGCTAACGCTCCCGATTAACCCGTTGAGACCGGGAACGCATCTGTGTGTCATTTCCAGATTTCTTTGGGGTATTCAAAAATAGTGAAAATGTATATTTTTAAAGCAAACATTTGTAACTCAAATCTTTCTGGGGGTCCCTGGAACTAAATATTTTGAGATGGGGGTCCGCGACCAAATGCATATAATTTTGGGTGGTCGTTGACATGAAAAAGTCTGAGTACCACTGATATTATAGCAACATAAGTTAAAAAAAAAAAAAAAATACCTATGTTAGGATTTAGAAGACATTTTATAGAATGGGCCTCAGGTCTGAATGGGTTAAGTAATGTGAAAAAAGAAAAATACCGGCCCTTCTTTAGCTGGGAGACACAGTAATGTGTGGTGTGGTGGGGAGGATGGAATCTGTGGAACCGTGCACACACCCTCACAGGAGGGCAGGGAGTGTAGCGATGGCACCGACTCAACACACACACACACACACACACACTCACACACATTCACGCATGCACGCACAAACTCATCCACGCACTCACGCACATGTGCGCGCGCGCGCACACACACACACACACACACACACACACACACACACACACACACACACACACACACACACACACACACACACACACACACACACACACACACACACACACACACATACACGCACTCACACACACACACACACACACACACACACACACACACACACACACACACACACACACACACACACGCACACACACACACACACACACACACACACAGTGCACCAGAGAAGAAGAAAATGTCCCATCTTAACCCATTAAGACCGGGAACGCATATGTGTCATTTTAAGATGTCTTTGGCTATTCAAAAAATTAGCATATATACAAGCTCATATAGCGTGGCACCGAGTGCCGCTGTTACAACTTCTGGGGGTCCCTGGAACAAAATATTTTTAGATGGGGGTCCACGGCCAAATATATATATTGTTTTAAACTGCTAGCATTTAGAAGACATTTGTAGAATCCCTCAGAAGCAAAGATTTGAGTTACAAATGTTCGCTTTGAAAAATATATATTCAAAGATTTGCACACATTTTAGCTATTTTTTTTCAAAAATAGCAGATCTACAAGCTCATAGCGCGGCACTCGGTGCCGCGCTATGAGCTTGTAGATCGGCTATTTTTGAATAGCCCAAAGAAATCAAAAGATGACACAGATGCGTTCCCGGTCTCAATCGGTTAAGGAATCCGCGTGCCACTATGAATAATTGCGCGAAGCGTCTAATTGCGTCCCCTTTGTGTGCGCCGCGGCGCCCCGCACGAGTTTCTGTGTTCCTCTTTTTTTTTTGTGCTCCTCTCTCGCGCTCTCTCTCCCTCAAGACAGTCACTGTTGTGTCGTCATTTTTTTTGTTGGCAGGATACGCTGGTAATCATTTGAATTCCCCCAGTATGCTCATAGAGACGATGTCAGGGAGTAGTCTCTGATCTTGTTTAATATGTGACCAGCAGCTATAAATTACCAACTCCCAGAAATGAGGAGGAAACATGGGTACTTTTAAAATCTCTGGGGAGCGCTCGCTCTCGCCGCGTGTCTCTCCTCTCTCTCTCTCTGTCTTTCAGTGTGTGTGTGTGTGTGTGTGTGTGTGTGTGTGTGTGTGTGTGTGTGTGTGTGTGTGTTTTTTTTTTCATTTCCTTTTAAATTGGAGTAAGCAGTTTATTTTCTGTTGGACTATTTTAACGCTCCATGGGCTTTATAACACGTTTGGCCAAGGTGTTTAAAATCGTATATATTTCCTGCTCTGTTTGTGTTTCATACATCCCTGTTTTCTCATTAAAAGTCAAACGCTGTGAGCTATCATAAAAAAAACAAGAGAAAACACATTGTGTCCAAAACCTCCTGTTTTGGCATTTTGCATTGCAGGTGAATAGGAAACAGCTACACTAGCTGGTGGCCAAGTTCACATGAGCAGGGTTTGGTTCTGTTCTGCCAGTTGTTTCTCAAAGAGGGGTCTGGGGAACCCTCAGGGGGTCCTCGAGGGGGTACCAGGGGGTCCCCAGCAAGAGAGTGTTAATATAGCATAAGAAAATTCACTTTAACCACTTCAACCCTATTTACTGTGCATCAGGCTATTTGAAAATAGACGATCTACAAGCTTGCAACGCGTCAGCTTGTAGATCTGCTATTTTCAACAACAACAAAAAAACATAATTTTAACAGCAAAAATACATCGGGCTGTTCCGGAGCAAGCGCTGACTCATTGTGACATCACTTCATAAAAGGCATCACATACAACAGGTATAATGGGGTCTGATTTAAAGGGTGGAGCATTCATTCCCTATTTACATCGTTCCTGTGTAGGCCGGTCCCCGACTAGACCCTCGGCCACCCGAAGGGCTAGACCGGGCGGCCGAGCTTCTAGTTAAATTAATTGAGGTTACCCTCTCTCACATTTTCCTGGAGTAAGCAAACAATGATGAAAATCTCAATATGCCCAACTGCGAGATGTAGGATATACTCACTGAATGTATCCTGATGTTTACATGTTATTCTGTGGATGTATTTTTAATAGGAACAAGGCTTACTAGCGACTTGGAAGAAAATAAAGTACATTTGGAGCAACTCCCACATATGTCAGTGAGATACTGTACTGTCTATATAGACTGGCAGGATGTTTATTTGTGTTGTTTTTTGATGCATATAGAGTGATGAGCTTTACTTCTTCGTACTGGTTGAGGAAAAAACTGTGTCTGCACACAGTGGTGGCCAGCAACTAAGTACATTTACTTGGGTACTGTACTCAAGTACATGTTTTGAGTATCTGTACCTTACTTGAGTATTGGTATTTTTGGATACTGATGACTTCACTCAACCACAAATATTGCACTTCTGACTCCACTAAATTTATAGGAAGGGGGAAAGTACATTATGAACTACCTAACCACTTAAACCATTTAAAATATAGTGAAAATAGTAGATGTACAAGCTCACGCGTTGTGAGCTGGTAGATCTGCTATTTTCACTATTTATATATTTTTGGAAAATGTCTACATTTTAATACAGGACTGCATTGGTAAAACAAGTATTACTTTGTACTTTTGAATACTTCAACTGAAGTACAAAAATTGGACAGCACAACTTTCACTAGTAGTTGAGTAACATTTGACCGGGAGTATTTATACTTTAACTCAAGTTACTCTCAAGCCTGATTGATACAGAGTTGCCCACTGCTTGTCCCGCATCTAAAATAGCTGATCTACAAGCTGGTAGATAGGATATTTTCACTATGTGACAACCTGCATGCAGCTATAACTCAGGCTTCATTGTCTGCAACACCGCGTTCTCATTCCCTGATTACCTTTTTGAGTGTGTGTGTGTGTGTGTTTTTTTTTTTTTTCATTGTAAATACATGTGAGTGACTGCATCTTGCGCTGTAGGTTTATACAGGGGATATTTCCACCCTTAAACCATTACAACCGCAAAAGCATCTGTGTCATTTTTTATCTTAGCTATATTTATAAAGCAACAAATAAGTTTAACCCTTTCATCCATATTTTTGAATAGCACGTTGGCTATTAACCCTTTAAGACCTGAGGCGATTCTTAAAAAGATTCTAAATCCTAACAGTTTTTTGAAAAGAAAAGTTTTTTTTAAAATAGCAGATCTACAAGCTCATAGCGCGGCACTCGGTGCCGCGCTATGAGCTTGTATAGCTGCTGTTTTTGAATAGCCAAAGACATCTAAAGTGACACAGATGCATTCCAGGTATCGATGGGTTAAAAAAAAATAGCAGATATACAAGCTCACAGCGCCAAATACATAAATCATTCAGGGGCGTCATTTAGAGGCATGAGCTCGGCTCTAGGCTCTCCCTGGGCTGGCAGAGGGAGTGTAGCGCCCAGGATTACTTAAGACAATTGGCACTGGGAGGAAAAAATGGGTTACAAAATCGTGGGATAAAAATTGAAGGTAAAAAAAAAAAGGGTGTCCTTGACACGAAAACGTTTGAGAACCACTGATTTAGAAGGCATTTTGTAGAATCGGCCTCAGGTCTTAATGGGTTAATGTCTGTATAGCGGCTGGTTCCGCGGGGGGGGCAACAGGAACTAGCTCGTCACCCACGCTTTGCGACATTTTGAACGAGGGGTGGTGCAGCAGCAGCAGCCCGGGACGACGCGAGGTTCGTTGTGAGACTTACTGTAGGGAGAACGTGTACTCCTCCAACTCCTCCGCAGACAGGAGGCCCTCCGTCGCTAGCTGCCGCTCGCGCGGCTGCGCGCTACCTCCGCTAGCACTGAGACGGCAGCTATTTGTCTTCTTGATTGGCTTCTTCTGTGTGTGAGAGAGAGAGAGAGAGAGGGAGAGAGAGAGAGACATGCGGATGTCATTTGTAATCAAAGCAGGAAACAGGCCTCGGAAATTTATCTTGTGGGGGATGGCATGCGGTTTCGACGGTGACAGCGAGCGTTGGCACGTCGTATACAGCCCCCGTCCTGCGTCTTTTGGTTCGCGTTTCCCGTCTGACAGGGGAGAAGAACGACGGTGACATCGCACGTGGCGCCGCGCCTTATCCGTCGGGTTGAGTTTGTTGTGTGTGTGCGCTGAAAACGCGCCGCGCTTGGCGTCAGCGGTGTTAACTCATTAAGACGGGGAAAGAATCTGTATTTTTTAGATTTATTTGGCTATTCAAAAATAGCAGATCTACAAGCTCAAAGTGCGGCACCGAGTGCCACGCTATGAGCTTGTAGATCTGCTATTTTTTTTAAAAATCATGAAAATGTGTGCAAATCTTTGAATATATATATATTTTTCAAAGCAAACAGTTTTAACTAAAATCTTTGCTTCTGGGGGGTCCCTGGAACATTCTACAAATGTCCTCTAAATCCTAACTGTTTTTTGAAAAACTTGTTTCTATATCAGTGGTTCTCAAACTTTTTTCATATCAAGGACCCCCAAAATGATATGTATTTGGCCACGGACCCCCATTTCAAAATATGTTGTTCCAGGGACCCCCCAGAAGCAAAGACTTGAGTTAAAAAAAATGACGCTTTAAAAATATAATTATATATTCAGAGATTTACACAAAGTTTCACGATGTTTTCAAAAATAGCAGATCTACAAGCTCATAGCGCGGCTATGAGCTTGTATATCTGCTATTTTTGAATAGCCCCAAAGACATCTAAACATGACACAGATGCGTACCCGGTCTTAATGGGTTAAATATGCGATATTTGAGCAGCTGGCACTGCTGTTTTCTGTCTTGTTTTGGTTGTGTTTTTTTTTTCCCCCTTCACACAAGTCGTTTACCGTCATCATCATAAACACAGTCGAATGGAGTTAGGAAGCGACGTTTTTGAATATTTCACCGAGGTACTTGGGAGCAAGATATTATTTGTTAAGCCGCCAACATGTTAACGGCTTGCTTTTTTTCCACCCTGGTCCTGTCAGCCATGCCTGCGTTGCCCTTGGGTGAGCTTAGCGCTTCTGCTGCGCTCAAAGTTGTGAAATACTTACTGATGTATGTTAATGAGAAAGAATCCATGGTTGGAATAAGCAACCTCTCTCTTTTCTTCTCTCCCACCTCTCTCTCTCTGTGTGTGTGTGTGTGTGTGTGTGTGTGTGTGTGTGTGTGTGTGTGTGTCTCTCGCGCGCGCGCGCTGTCTCATTCTCTCTCTCTCCACCTGACATAGAAAGGCCCGGGAAGTTGTAAATGGGCAGAGCCCCATAAAATCTCCATCCGTTTTCATGGGCGCAATCTTTTGCCAAAGCTCGGGCTCACAGATTCCAGAGTGATGAGCCCAATAAGGAGAGAGAGAGATAGAGAGAGAGAGAGAGAGAGGTGGAGGAAAAACAACAACACTAGATAATATAAACTGCAATGTTCTCTGGTGTCTCCCCTCAATACATTTAATGCAATACCTTAAGCCATTAAGACCTGAGGTTCCGATTCTACAAAAAATGTCTTCTAAATCCTAACAGTTCTTTGAAAAAAAAACTATGTTGCCTATGCTATATCAGTGGTTCTCAGAGTTTTTCATGTCAAGGACCCCCAAAATGATATGTATTTGGCCTGCGGACCCCCATCTCAAAATATGTTGTTCCAGGGACCTCCCCAGAAGCAAAGATTTGAGTTACAAATGTTCGCTTTAAAAAATATATATATATTCAAAGATTTGCAAAAAGATTCACGATTTAAAAAAAAAAAATAGCAGATCGAGTGCCGCGCTACGAGCTTGTAGATCTGCTATTTTTTGAACGGCCAAAAAATAAAATCTTAAAAACGACACACAGATGCGTTCCCGGTCTCGACGGGTTAAGTGTGGACTTCATATATCGCCGGGATTTCTTTGCCCCGTGGGCAAAGCGGTCGCCTGGAGAAAATTCATTTTAATTAGGCCTGCACCGCGAGGTTGAGGGGTTGAAATCTGATCCCTGTGGCGCTCCGAGGCTGGGGCTAGGTCTGGAGATCACTCCACTTAATCATTAGACAACTGGGTTCCACGGAACCCACGACGTTTTGACAGAGTTAGCGAGGGTTTTTAACGATAGGGGTGAGAGGAGAGGAAGTGTATTGGGGGGGGGGGGGGGTGGGGGATAAAGTGAGGGTCTACAGAGACTTCTGAGACATAAAAAGAAAAACCTCATATCAACAAAACCGGTACACATTTAATGGGAATATAGACTATAGGAGGGAAGGGGTGGGTGTGGAGTATAGTGTGTTTTAGACAGCGGTGGAAGAAGTACACTGCCATTTGTTTTACTTAAAGGAGTAGTTCACCCAAAAAAACGCTTATTTTCTATCAATTACACGTACACCCCATGAAGCATTGAATTTGTGGAGATTTTGTTTGTTTTTGACGCATTCCTAAGCCAATAATTGGGCGGAGGAAACTCAAAGAGTCATCAAATTATTGGCTTAGGAACGTGACAAAAACAAAAAAAACTCCATGAATGCAATGCTTCATGGGGTGTGTAATTGATAGAAAATATGAATGTTGGGTGATCTACTCCTTAAAGTAAAAGCACATTACCAATATCACGATGTAGGAATATTTCGTTACCAGTAAAAGTCTTGTATTCCAAATTTGACTTGACGAAAAGTACTTGGCACCAAAATATACTTAAAGTACCAAAAGTAAAGGTAAGGTTTTCTATAGATACAAGCTCAGAATGCATCATAGGGAAATAGGGCTTAAGTGGTTAATATGTACATTTCGTAATAGCAATAAAAAATGTCAAAGTAATTAGTAACTAAAGCTGTCAAATAATTGTAGTGGAGTAAAAGGTGCGATATGTGCCTGGAGTAGAAGTATAAAGTATCAAGTATTGTACTTAACCACTCAAACCTCAGCATCAGTATCGTGGGTGAAAGCTTTCGCTGAAAATAGCAGATCGACTGTCGATCTGCTATTTTCACACAGACGCTAGCATTGAGAGTGGTAGTTAAGTACATCTACTTGAGTAGATGTACTTACTGTAGTTACTTTACTAGAGAGAGACAGACAGCGAGAGAGAGAGAGAAGGAGGCTGGATGTTGCAGGTTTACCGCCACTAGCTAGCTACCGTACCACAACAATAGCATCACAATAGCAACAAAAGGCCGCATCCAGCCATAGCCAGCCAGGGCACGGCGGTGGCAAAGGGAGAGCGGGGCACAGCAGCCAAGCAAATGCCAGATCAGCACACAGAGTCATTCTGGCAATTACCACTTCAAACAGTACGGCACGGCAGGTATAACGTGCAGGGCTTTGATTAATTTAGCTTAAGTCCTCTCTGTACCTCAGGAAGAGGCGTGTTCGCAAGCGGCTCGGGGAGAGAGAGAGAGAGAGAGAGAGAGAGAGAGAGAGAGAGAGAGAGAGAGAGAGAGAGAGAGAGAGAGAGTGGAGGAAAAAAAGGAGGGGGTAGGCTGGGCTGGCACTGCTGATTTCACAGAATTTGAGCTGCTTTGGCTTGTCAGGCATGATCAAAACTGTCTTTGAAGACTGAAAAATACCTGTTAGTGTGAAATGTATTTTGACAAATCTCGGATAATAAGCCGGGGAGGTGTGTGCGCGCGTGCGTGCGTGTGTGTGTGCGCGTGTGTGTGTGTATGTAGGGGTGTGGAGCGGAGCTAGGGCGGGACAGGAAGGCAAGCGGAACAGAGAGGGTGCTCATTTTTGAGGATGGAAACATATTTTCTTTCCACCTTAACCCTTTTAGACCGGGAACGCATCTGTGTGTCGTTTTTTAAATTTCTTTGGGCTATTAAAAAATGGCAGATCTACAAGCTCATAGCGCGGCACCGAGTGCCGCGCTATGAGCTTGTAGATCTGCTATTTTTGAAACTTTTTTGAAAATGTGTGCAAATCTTTGAATATATATATATATTTTTAAGCGAACTGTGTAACTCAAATCTTTGCTTCTGGGGATTTTTTGAAAAGTTTATGTTGCTATAATATCAATGGTCCTCAAACCTTTTGTCATGTCAAGGACCCCCAAAATGATATGTATTTGGCCGTGAACCCCCATCTCAAAATATGTTGTTCCAGGGACCCCCAGAAGCAAAGATTTAAGTTACATATGTTCGCTTAAAAAAAAATATATATATATATTTATTCAAAGATTTGCACACATTTTCACGATTTTTGAAAAGCCAAATAAATCAAAAAATGATGCGTTCTCGGTCTTAATGGGCTAAATGACTGTAGTGTTACCTTGTAGTGGATGCCTCCCTCTCCTTTCTCCACGCACGGATCACTCTTCACCGCCGTGGCTCCACAAATGGTTCCGGAGGAAGTATTATTCTTCACTGGGAAAGCCGAGCCGAGCCACAGAAAAAAGAGAGAGAAAGGAATGAGAGAGGGGCTCATCTTTTTTGGGGTTCTCATTTCATTCGCGAATCACATCCGATGACAAGATTGAGGGTGTGGTCCCCAACTGAGGTTATATACTACTCATTATGGATAGTCAAAAAAAACTTTTCAGTTCCTTCAACGTGACAGGATTACAGGAAGAAATTGACAATGACGTCCAAAAAAAGAATAAACGACAAAACGTTGCATGATTTCAAAACGTGTCTTTTTTTGAAAGAGTCATCCGGGTGTGCAACTAAAACCAGGCGTTCTTGAATCAGAACCCCTTCAGAAAAGAACAGAGATACAAATGGAATTAACCACATTATCAACCCATTAAGACCGGGAAAGCGTCTGTCATTTTAGATTTTAACCACTATAACCATTATCTTATACTTTGGCTATTCAAAAATAGCAGATAAACAAGCTCATAGCGCGGCGCCGCGCTATGAGCTTGTAGAATATGAGTGCAAATCTTTGAATACAAGCGAACATTTGTGATTCAAATCTTTGCTTCTGGGGATTCTACAAATGTACAAACATTTTTTACAAAATGACATGTATTTGGCCGTGGACCCCCATCTCAAAAATGTTGTTGCAGGGACCCCCCAGACGCAAAGATTTGAGTTAAAATGTTCGCTTTAAGAAAAAAAGTATATATATATTCAAAATGTTTACGATTAAAAAAAAAAAAAGCTATGAGCTTGTATATATGATGTCTTGTTATTACATATCAAAATAACATATTTTTAACCCATTAAAACCGGGAACGCATGCTGTTTTTGAACAGCCAAAGTATAAAATAATGGATAAAGAGGTAACACAGATGCGTTCCCGGTTTCAATGGGTTAAAAATATGTTATTTTGATATGTAGTAACAAGACATCATATATGAATCACTTGTTACATTCCAGAGCCCACCATCAGGGGTATTTTTCTCCTCGTGAGTTAGGCGGCGATGATGTGTTCGGTGCACTGTCTGGAGACTTTGCAAGAACCCAAAAAAAGGGTGATTTCGCCATGTAGAGAGAGCGAGGTAGTGGAGAGTTAACTTATGAAGCTCCCTCTCCCCCTCCCCAACTCATCTCTCCCGTCTCCCCTTCCCCGGCGTTGATGCTCTAATGCGCGCAATTAGAAATGATGAAAAATCGCAAAAGAAATTACATTTGGTTGTAATACATTTCTTCATTCTTCTTTCCTTTGGAAAATTACTTTTGAAGTGTTTTATATATATATAAATATCCCGCACCCTCTTTTTCTCTTCGCTCTCTCTTCCTCCTTTTTTTTTTTGTCTCCGTTTTTTTGTGCTGTAATTTAACCCGTTAAGACCAGGGAACGCGTCCTCTGTGTCATTTTAGATTTCTTTGGCTATTCAAAAATAGCAGATCTACAAGCTCAAACGAGCTTGTAGATCTGCTATTTTTGAGAAAAAAAAATGAAAATGTGTGCAAATCTTTGAATATACATACAGTATATTTTTAAAGCAAAGATTTGTAACTCAAATCATTGCTTCTGGGGGGTCCCTGGAACAAAATATTTTGAGATGGGGGGTCCGCGGCCAAATATAATTTTGGGGTCCTTGACGTGAAAAAGTTTTGAGCACCACTGATATATAGAAACATGTTTTTTTTTCAAAAAACTTAAGAGATTTAGAAGACATTTGTAGAACCCCCCAGAAGCAAATATTTGAGTTACAAATGTTCACTTAAAAGATTTGCGCAAAATGTTCACGATTTTTCAAAAACAGCAGATCTACAAGCTCATAGCGCGGCACTCGGTGCCGCGCTATGAGCTTGTAGGTCTGCTGTTTTTGAATAGCGCCAAAGAAATCGAAAAGAATGACACAGGTGCGTACCCGCCGGTCTTAAAGGGTTAAATGGTAAGCCGCCAGATGTGTGTCTCATGCTTGAAGAGTCGGAGATCTGCATTATTTAGCATATTAACATTCACAGAATTTAAAAAAGGGGTTCCTTGCATTGCCTGGAGGTTGTAATTAAGTAAACCTTCGCTTGATACATGTAAAAAATCTCACTATGAGAAACTTTTTTTTCCTCCCCTCTCTCACCCCCCCGTGGAACCAGTCACATCTATATAATAAATATGGAAACCCTCCGCGATGATATCATTTCTCTATCTCGCTGCAGGATTAAATATATCAGTAATAATACGTTTTAAATATAGGCGACATATCAGAAATCCCTTCTAACAGCTCAAACGCATTTTAACAACCCGGAAACTCGATCCCTATTTTTAACCCATTAAGACCCGGAACGCATTTGTGTCATTTTAGACACCGAGTGCCGCGCTACGAGCTTGTAGATCTGCTATTTTTTATTAAATCTTTGAAAATTTGTGCAAATCTTTGAATATGATTTTTTTAAAGCAAACATTTGTAACAGTTCTGAAAACCTATTGTTGCTATATCGTTTTCATATCAAGGACCCCCAAAATGATATGTGTTTGGCCACGGACCCCCACCTCGGAATATGTAGTTCCAGGGACCCCCCTGAAGCAAAGATTTGAGTTACAAATGTTCGCCTGAAAATAAAGATTTGCACACATTTTCACGATTTTTCAAAAATAGCAGATCTACAAGCTCGTAGCGCGGCACTCGGTGCCGCGCTACGAGCTTGTAGATCTGCTATTTTTGAATAGCCCAAAGTATAAAATAATGGTTAAAGTGGTTACACAGATGCGTTCCGGGGGCTGAATGGGTTAAGAGGGGTGGGGGGAGGGCAATGAACAGACTATTTTAACACAGATGTAGTAGTTTAATTGCCGTCAGTTTTGCTGGTAAACACTGGTGATGCCCACAGTTACGGGGTAATAAGGTTCCATTCGTTCCCTGTACTATGGGGGGAAAAAAAGAGTATTACTTTGCTTTGTTTTTGTGTCATTCCATCGCTGAAATAGTCTTGGTACTAACATCAATCAAATGCCTCCATTCAGCCCCATATAGTGTAAAGCATCTTGAATGCACACAATTTTGTGCAGAACAAACTAAGTGAATCGTATTTCTTTGGTAGGAAGAAATGTTCGAAGGAAAAGCCAGTTTGGAGGACGATGATAAGGATTAATAATCGCATTGGCCCAGACAGGGGACCTTTAATTTGTACAAAGTCAAGAGTTAAATTAACACTCTTGCCTAGTGCATTGGTTCTCAAAGTGGGGTCCGGGGACCCCCAGGGGTCCTTAGAGGGGTACCAGGGGGTCCCCAGCAAAATGTGTTAATTTAGTGTCACGATAATTTTTTTACCACTTTAAGCGTATTTTATAGTCTGGCTATAAGACTATAAAATACGGCTATATATATATATATATATATAAAGCGAACATTTGTAACTCAAATCTTTGCTTCTAGGGGTCCCTGGAACAACATATTTTGAGATCTGAGGTCTGCGGCCAAATACATATAATTTTGGGGGTCCTTGACATGAAAAAGTTTGAGAACCACTGGCCTAGCGTACCGAGCAAAGTGTAGCATCGGTATGGCTTTAAAAAAAATCAACTACAAATCTTCTGTATACATTGCTGCTAGTATGGAATGATTATTTGCCGCTAACTTTCTAGGTAGATCGCACACTTAAACAAATAGCGAGGCGGTTGTCCTTGTGTGTGAGTTTGCTGCTAGCATGTGCACGTCTATGTGTGATTGTGTGCACGAGCGTCCGCAGAGACAGTCAGGGGCGGCGCGGAGCAGCCCAAGGCCAGCTCGCTGGTTACACACACACACACACACACACACACACACACACACACACACACACACACACACACACACACACACACACACACACACACACTGACATGTAGCAGCAACAACAGCAACCATAGATTGTGCGACTCTCATGGTTTAGGATTTTCATATGGGTGAACACACACGCACACACACACACACACACACACACGCACACACACACACACAAAGACACGCACGAACACACACACGAACACACACACGAACACACACATACACACGCATGAACACACGCACAAACACACACGTTTGTATTACTATACTTGTGAGGACATCAACACTTTAGGACAGCCATGTTATGAACGTCATTTAAAAATAATAATTGCCATTTTTAACCGTAAGCCTGAAGCCGAAAAACAGCAGATCTACAAGCCCACAACCTCTAAGACACCTAAATGTCTAATCCTGACCTGAATGTTTTTCTAAATGTAAACGTATCTCAAAAGATGTTTTTTTGAACCATAAAACAACCACTTCTCTTGTGAGGACCAGGAAAACGATCCTCACAATGTATATTTCTTCAAATTCTACTATAGTTGGTGCTCGCAAGTATAGTAATACAAACACACACACACACACACACACGCACACTCTCTCTCTCATTACATCCACCAGGCTGACGTTCAGATGTAGTTGGAAGTGGAATGACTGTGGAGGCCGCGTTGACAGCTGAGGGCGATGTCCATGAACTCGGAGCAGCGCGCCGAGCTGCCACAACCCCATAGTCTCTGCAGACACCCAGGGCCAAGTACAAACTCCTTGTTATCCAGTGCTCTCTGGGCCACGGACACACACACACACACACACACACACACACACACACACACACACACACATCAGGCGCACCATACCACTGAATACACAAACACACTCACACACACACCTCTCTATCCGTGTTTCTCACACTCAAAACACGGGAAAAGAGAGAAAGGGCCTGGGGGCCGTGACACAGCGGAGACCCCGACGCTCTCTCTCTCTCTCTCTCTCTCTACTGGTGGGTTGTGAGAGGCGACCGACCAAGAACTCTTTGCTTCCCCGCGCTCACCTGGGCCCCTAATTGCCCCGTGATTGGTCCAAAAGTTGCCCGTGGAACCAGAAGGTCAGTTGAATCGCTGATTACCCCCGAGTCCCCACGACTATGTGAGATACTATGGCGAGGTTCGGTGTGATAAAATGTATAGGGGTGGGGTGGGGTGGGTGGGTGGGGGGGGTTTCTCGCCCGTGATTCGCTGCGAGTCGATCTTTTGAAACAGACACATGCACTTGTCACTCTGTGGAAACGTATTTAATCACTGTTGCCGTGCAGAGCGTGTATACAGTGCAGGCTGCGCTGGTCTGAGGATTTCTAATTATTCTTTTGGGGGAGTTGTACTTCGTTCAGACAGGACGGCAGAGAGAGAGACGGGAAACCGAGCGCAGGGAGAGAGAGGGAGAGAGAGCAGTTGTGGGGAAAAAGTACTCCAATGTTTTACTTAAGTAAAAGTATCAATGTAGAAGTAGCCCACTCTGTTACATGTGAAAGTCCGGAATTCAAAATTGACTTGAGTAAAAGTACAAAAGTATTGGTATCAAAATATACTTAAAGTACCAAAAGTAAAAGTACTAAAATGTTTGAAAATAGCGGCTCTACAAGCTCACAACGCATCACATCGTGACGCGAGCTTGTAGATCGGCTATTTTCGAATAGCCTAGGAATAAAATAGGGCTAAAGTGGTTAACGTATGTTTATAATGTAATAATGTATATCTGCAAAGTAACTAGTAACTAAAGTTTTCAAATAATTGTAGTGGAGTAAAAGCACAGTATTTGCCTCTGAGATGTAGTGGAGTAGAAGTAAAAGTATTGGAAATTGGAAATACTCAAGTAAAGTACAAATACCTCAAAATTGTACTTAGGTACAATACTTGGGTAAATGTCCTTAGTTACTTTACACCACTGAGAGAGAGAGAGAGAGAGAGAGAGAGAGAGAGAGGGGGGGGGGGGGGGGGGGGGGGGGGGGCTGTGTTTACGAGTCCGACACACTCACCGCTAACATCTACCCCCTGCTGAGCTTGTCTTATCAAAAAAGGAAACGTCAAGCTTCAACAGGAATTGTCAAATTCAAATATTTTCGGAGACTGAGAAATACTTTTCCCCTTTGGGGTGTGTTTGTCCCTTATTCCTAACACTCTTTATTTGTCCCCCCCCACTCTGAGCTCTCTCCCTCCTTCAGGCTTGTTTACCATTACTCTCTGTGTGTGTGTGTGTGTGTGTGTGTGTGTGTGAGTTTACACACTGGTATCTCTGCAAACAGGCTGTGACACGACAAAGGTCCAATCCATCCATTAGGAATGTGTTGAACGTCCGTCGAATTAATGGGCATGATGCGGCACGGCGCCGATGGAAAAGGGGGGCATGATGTAACGCTGTGGTTTTAAACTGGGATGACTCTGGACCAGCCTGGAGGGAGGCATCTTCTGAAAGCGTGGGGCAGCCGAGCTCCGACCAAGACGTTAGAAATCCTCGAAATCACCATCCTCCAGCGGTGGAAAAACGTACTCGCATTTTCTACTTGAGAAAAAGCATAAATACTGCGATGTAGAAATAGAAATACTGTAGAAATACTGTGTTACAAGTAGAAGGCCTGTGTTCAAAATGTTACTTGAGTAAAAGTGCAAAATATACTTAAAGTACCAAAAGTAAAAGTACTAAAGTGTTTGAAAATAGCCGATCTACAAGCTCACAACGTGTCGCATCGCGACGCGTTGTGAGCTTGTAGATCGGCTATTTTTAAATAGCCTATACATAAATCAGGGCTAAAGTGGTTGATGTATGTTTTATAATGTAATCATTTATATCTGCAAAGAAACTAGTAACTAAAGTTTTCAAATGTGGAGTAAAAGTACAATATTTGCCTCTGAGATGTAGTGGAGTAGAAGTAAAAGCACTGAATATTGGAAATACTC
>NC_139959.1:32919492-32929492 GCF_963454915.1 Gymnoscopelus microlampas | reverse complement strand
TGTTTATTAAAGAGCTGGAGAGACAGGGAGACATCTGTGACTGAACAAACACTCTATAGCAATGATTACTATCAGAATATAGTGCTTTAACCCTTTAACAAAATACTTTTTGTTTTAACCAAAAAATATCACTTACCCTACCTTTGACTAAAAGTACAAAATTATTGGTATCAAAATGTACTGGTACCAAAAGTAAAAGTACTAAAATGTTTGAAAATAGCCGATCTGTAAGCTCACAGCGTGCCGCGATGCGACACGTTGTGATCTTGTAGATCGGCTATTTTCAAATAGCCTAGGTATAAAATAGAGGTAAAGTGGTTAATGTATGTTTTATAATGTAATAATTGATATCTGCAAAGTAACCAGTAACTAAAGTTTTCAAATAATTGTAGTGGAGTAAAAGTACAATATTAGCCTATTTTGGTGTGCGTTCATTACTTAATTTCTACTCGGAGAGTTTAACAAGCTTGGCTGAACTGAATTGACATAAACTGCCCGCGTGTGTGTATTTACAAATAATGTCGGATAACAATAAAGGTTTCATAAATGTATCGGTTTTGGTGTTTGGATTTGGGGAATTAGTTTGAAGATGTTACAAATACTAAGCGTGTTTGTAGGGAAATAATTAACTTAACAAATTCAAATAGATACATACAGTAGATACTATATTTTTTATAGCCAAGTTGAAGTGATCACTATAACAAAACTATTAAGAGACCTAGAAATTGCAATACATTATTTTCAGTGAGTAGACTATTCAATAAGAAGTTGACACTTTTGAGAAGTCACTTAGTGATGTTCAATTGTACGGTATAAAGGAATATAACCCTATTAACTGGTATTTCGCAATTGCAGCTATGTTTCTGCATTGCAGAATGACCTGTGAACCACTTAAGCCCTATTCGTATACTTCGTCATACAATGGTGTTACACATAAACAGCAGATATAGCCAACCTACAAGCTTGTACATTTTAGGTTTGGGAAGGGGGGGTACAAGATATTTTCAATTAAAAAAAAGCATGAAGATAGTAATATTATGTATTTACAGGTCATAGGAGAAGCCAAATAACCTAACCTTTTTATTTGCTTATTTTCTTCTATTTTGTAATAATCACGTTCATGGGTAAATATTCATCACTTGTATAAATTCCTGGAAACACTTTGCAACTATGGTTCTGAAAACTGCTGTACTTGTAATAATTATATCTCCTGCTCCAATTAAGATCATTATATGGAATACACATGCATATTTGAGGGAACGCAATTGCTTGACTTCTACAAAACCAGTTTTGAAAAAAAACAAAACAATAATAACGTTTGAGCATAAAGCATTTCTTAACACTTTGACATTATCATCATTAAAAAACCTATCCATACCAGCCACACATGAGTTTGAAGAAATGAAGAAAACATCTCAAAATGTTCATGAGAGTTTTCTCTCTCTGTTCTTTCTTGTTTTTGAACACGAGCGTGCCGGTTTGCATGTAAGGGACGTTAAAAAAAAAAGGGCTCGTTCAATATTTATTCATCGTTGTTCAAACAGCAGCAGACGCGTCTGTTAACAGGTACATAACGCCGTGTTTACGCATGTTCTTGACGTTTCCCAAAAAAATCTGATCAGAATGTTTAACTAGCCTATCAGCTAAGAGGATCGGTGTGAAGACACACAGTTCAAATATTTGCCTCAAACAGCGCATATCGACATATCTGTTGAATTTAGTATTTTTTTTGCATACATATTGCACTATGTACTTGCACTATGTAATGTGCACTGACATTCCTGTTTGCTGTCACTCTTGGCACGCTCCCCACCCGTCCCCACAACCCTTTGCCCTGGGGGGGACATTCCCCCTCAGAGAGGGAGAATGAACTAAGACCTGCCACTCTTCCCACTCGAGTGCCTGTGTGACATTACGGAGCGACATTTGGTACCCACTGTGTCATGGTCGGGGGGCGGGGGTGTGGCAACGCAGTGGTGGGAAAACGTACTCGAAGGTTTTACTTAAAGTAAAAGTATCGATACTGCAATGTAGAAGTACACTGTTACGAGTGAAAGTCCGGAATTCAAAATGTTACTTGAGTACAAGTACACAAGTATTGGTATCAAAATGTACTTGAAGTACCAAAAGTAAAAGTACTAAAATGTTTGAAAATAGCAGATCTCCAAGCTCAAAACGCGTCGCGATGCGACGCGTTGTGAGCTTGTAGATCTGCTATTTTCAAATAGCCTATGTATAAAATAGGGCTAAAGTGGTTAATGTATGTTTTATAATGTAATGATGTATATCTGAAAAGTAACTAGTAACTAAAGTTTTCAAATAATTGTAGTGGAGTCAAAAGTACAATATTTGCCTCTGAGATGTAGTGGAGTAGAAGTAAAAGCATAGACAATCGGAAATGACTCCAGTAAAATAAAAGTACCTCAAAATTGTACTTAAAGGACGACTTCACCCATTTTCAACCTATCTTCATATAATTGGTCCTCACTAATACTCATGATCTACCAGTGACATCATCGTTAGGCATGATTTTTTTTTTGAACAAGATTTCACATTTTGTATTTAGATTTTTATTAACACGAGAACAATGGCTTCTTTTATTGCATTGCAACTTTCCAGGAATAGAAAGCCTGCAGTTTCTATTAGCTTGGATTTCCCATTGATGATGTCACCGGTAGACGTGTTTCTGAACTGTCCACAGCCCTCCTCTGAGACACAGACCGAGTAGAAAAAAATGGTACCATTTTATCATGAGCATTAGTGAGGACCAATTATATGAAGATAGGTTGAAAATCGGTGAAGTCGTCCTTTAAGTACAAGTACTTGAGTACGTGCACTTAGTTACTTTTACACCACTAGGGTAGCACCGACGGACCCCCCTACCTGGCAGAGACGAGGAGGAACAGCCAGAGTCGGCTGAGAGGAGGTGGAGAGCAGAACTCTCCTCCGCGGCGGTGGGCTCTCCTGGCGTGCTGCCGGGGGGGTCCGTGTTGTAAGGCTGCGACCGGGGGGGTTGATGAGGGGGGTAGGGGTGGGTTTGGGGGGGTGGTGGTGGTGGCAGCCGGAGCGGTGGGTGAGACTGAGGCTGTAGAGGGGGGGCCTGCTGGGTCATGACCTGAGAGGGGACCTGGTGGTGACGACGGAGGACCTCGGGTGGTGGGGGGATAGAGAGCGGGGGGGGAGGAGGGGGTATCGGCAGGGAGACGCAGCGCTCTGGTACCCCGGAGCTTCCAGGTGGCAGCCTCTTCACCTGGAAACACATACAGGGGGCACACGGAGAGTTTTGGTTTGTGTCCGTGCGTGCGTGCGTGTGGACTGTACATTGCCAGACATGATCGTCTGGTGGATCTGGTCTCAGACAGAATCAGAGAAGTACAGGAAAGGACGACAAAAGTGTATAAACACAGCACTGTAAAACTAGATTGGTTTGATCACAATGACACACAGTGGTGGAAAAAGTACTCCAATTCTTTACTTAAGTAAAAGTACCAATACTGCAATATAAAAATACTCTGTTACAAGTAAAAGTCCAGAATTAAAAATGTACTTGAGTAAAAGTACAAAAGCATTGGCATCAAAGTGTACTTAAAGTACCAAAAGTAAAAGTACTAAATATTTGAAAATAGCCGATCTACAAGGTCACAACGCGTCGCGATGCGACGCGTTGTGAGCTTGTAGATCTGCTATTTTCAAATAGCCTACTGTAGGTATAAAATAGGGCTAGAGTGGTTAATGTATGTTTCATTATATCATAGTTTATATCTGAAAAGTAACTAGTAACTAAAGTTTTCAAGTAAATGTAGTGGAGTAAAAGTACAATATTTGCCTCTGAGATGTAGTGGAGTAGAAGTAAAAGTATTGGAAATTGGAAATACTCAAGTAAAGTACAAATACCTCAAAATTGTACTTAAGTAAATGTACTTAGTTACTTTCCACCACTGATGACACACATGTCAATTCACGGCAAGATATTCCAAATACCCCAGATATTGTGTTCATTAATGAAATGAGAAAAAAAACGTTACTATCTTAGAAATAGGCCGCCCATTTGATTTTTATATGGACATTTGTTTTACATCCAAAACGTATGAAATATCAGCCTTTGGTGGAACGTATTATGGCCTTGGGATATAACTGTCAACTTATTGTCCTTGTGTTTGGGAGTCTGGGCCACGTCCACAAACTTGTGCTCCGCGGCAATTAGGAGGATTGCAAAAGACAAATGCAAAAAAGTTGGCTAAATACTGTTCTGTCTCAGCTATTATGGGCAGTCTGTCTATCTGGAAAAGGCGATGTTTCATTTACCCTTGAGTGGTAAGATTCGTTATATTTTTTCCTCTGTGTGTTAAGCATGTGCAGCAGTTGTATCTGGTTTGCCCGTATTATGGGACCTTCTTCTGATCAATGTTTGGATCTATCATGTATTGCGCTTTTTGTGCGGATCCAAATAAAATAATTCAAGTGTGTGTGTGTGTGTGTGTGTGTGTGTGTGTGTGTGTGTGTGTGTGTGTGTGTGTGTGTGTGTGTGTGTGTGTGTGTGCGTGTGCGTGCGTGGGTATGCATAGCAAAATCCTTAGTGTCAGAGTTGAACTAACAACATACAACATGCATGTACAATATTTACCCGTTGACATTTTTTGCTTATGAAAAAAAGTATCAATACCACAATGTAGAAGTACTCTCTGTTACAAGTTAAAGGCCCGTGTTCAAAATGTTACTTGAGTAAAAAGTACAAAAGTATTGGCATCAAAACATTCTTTAAGTACCAAAAGTGATAGTAATAAAATGTTTGAAAATAGCCGATCTACAAGCTCACAACGCGTCGCGATGCGGCACGTTGTGAGCTTGTAGATCTGCTATTTTCAAATAGCCGAGGTATAACATAGGGCTAAAGAGGTTAATGTAAGTTTTATGATATAATAATGTATATCTGCAAAGTAGCTACTGTAAGTAACTAAAGTTTTCAAATCATTGTAGTGGAGTAAATGTACAATATTTGCCACTGAGATGTAGTGGAGTAGAAGTAAAAGTATTGGAAATAGGAAATGCTCCAGCAAAGTCAAAATTCCTCAAAAGTGCACTTACAGTACTTGAGTAAATGTACTTAGTTACTTTACACCACTGAGTGTATGTTGTGTATCCAATTGTAAGTGTCACAGGCATGACTATCGAAACTGTACTACAAAAAAATACTTACAACGTTGTAAGAACATCACGACTGCAACTACATAGCATGTTCTACGTCCTTCCATGCATCTAAAGTTTCTATTCCTGCATTTAAATGTCTACAGACATGGAGTTGATAGCATTAACCCCCGACACCTCAGAGTCACAAACACAGAGAGAGAGAGAGAGAGAGAGAGAGAGAGAGAGAGAGAGAGAGAGAGAGAGAGAGAGAGAGAGAGAACTTTGTTCTGGGCCTGTAACTCAATTGAGGCTATTTTACTAATCAGATCAATGCATCGGCTCAAATGTAACCGGATGTCTTTACTAAAAAGACGTGGCTCTTGTTTTGCTGTCTGGGGCCAATTTTACAATTCTTCCATTAAAGCCTTTTAGCGTCCACAGTTCCAACTCTTAAACCCCCCCCCCCCCCCCCAATCCCCCTACCAAGATCAGTCAACCTAACGGTTCAGATCAGGTGAATGGCTTTACACACAAAATGCAGGCGAAACATGGACAAAAATGCATGCCAGACACACAGAGGTGTAAAGTAACTAAGTACGTGTACCCAAGTACTGTACTTAAGTACAATGTTGAGGTATTTGTACTTTATTTGAGTATTTCTAATTTCCAATACATTTACTTCCACTCCACTACATCTCAGAGGCAAATATTGTACTTTTACTCCGCTACATTTATTTGAAAACTTTAGTTACTAGTTACTTTGCAGATATACATTATTACATCATAAAACATATATTAACCACTTTAGCTGATTTTATACCTAGGCTATTTGAACATAGCCGATCTACAAGCTTGTAGATTTGCTATTTTCAAACATTTTAGTACTTTTACTTTTGCTACTTTAAGTACATTTTGATACCAATACTTTTGTACTTTACTCAAATAACTTTTGAATTCCGGACTTTTACTTGTAACAGCTAGAGTACTTCTACAGTGCAGTATTGATACTTTATCTTAAGTAAAACATTTCAGTACTTTTTCCACACACACAGACACACACGCACGCACGCGCGCGCGCACGCACGCACGCACACACACGCGCGCGCACACGCACACACGCACACACGCACGCACACACGCGCACCTGGAAGTACAGGTTGCACAGCCAATGGTCCAGGTCGGACGAGATGAGGCTTTCAATTTTGCTGAACTGGTCCAGTTGCGAGCCGGGTGGTCCCCGGAGCAGAGGGGTTTTGAACCTTGAAGTCAATGACACAGACACAGCATTGCGGTCGTTCAGTTACAACCAGATGGTCCCCAGAAAACACCCGCATCCGGGGGACGTTCAATTCAACTAGAAATGCCCTGCTGGAGTTCAAAATAATAATGTCTGATACATTATACAGTATTAGATGAGAGATCCAGTTGATTTTGCAGCATTCTGGTCGATCAACCAGCAACTGCGCTGCACGACCACATAATCGCAACATCATGAGTGTGAATGCAGTTTGAGAGCTGGGTCATCCGTCCTTATTCCCCTAGGAATTAAGAACATCCCTCTGGACAAGAGTGTCTGCAAAATGCCTGAATAGTAGATTGTTAAATAGTCACATAATATATAATAAAAGTAATATAATGATAATCAGTGGTGGAAAGTAACTAAGTACATTTACTTAAGTCATTTTGAGGTATTTGTACTTTACTTGAGTATTTCCAATATCCAATACTTTTACTTCTACTCCACTACATTTCAGAGGCAAATATTGTACTTTTACTCCACTACAATTATTTGAAAACTTTAGTTATTAGTTACTTTTGAGATATAAATTATAATATAATGAAACATACATTAACCACTTTAGCCCTATTTTATACCTAGGCGCGATGCAACGCGTTGTGAGCTTGTAGATCGGCTATTTTCAGATATTTTTGTACTTTTACTTTTGGTACTTTAAGTACATTTTGATGCCAATAGTAAAGAATTAAGTAAAGAATTTGAGTACTTTTTCCACCACTGATAATAATACAGCAACATTGCAGGTGACATTGCAGTCAAGTGTTCTGTTTACTCTCTCCCAATATAACCGTCGCTCCAATTATCAACCACTTAACTCATTCACTGCCAGAATAAATAAACCACCCACTGCCAGCGATTTTCTTAACCTTTTCAAGTCGTCACAGAATATTTATCTCCAGTATGATCGATCCTCTGATGGTTGCTAATCACGGAGGGTTTCACTGTGCTTCCGCGAAAACAAAGAAAAATGTCATCGCGACCTCCCGTTTGTGTGTTATACGCCGTTGAAAATAGCATGTCTCGGTCAAAAATACATAGTAAAACACAGGAGCCGAGATACAGGCTTTTTCCCCAAATAAATTAGCCAGGAAGTGAATGGAGCAGTAAATCTTGGGATCACGTTATCTCCTGGTTCTGTCTTGTATAAAAAGTAAAAAATGACTTGGCTGTCTGGTGAATGAGTTAAGTGGGGAAAATAGCTGATCTACAAGCTCACAACGTGTCGCATTGCGACACGTTGTGAGCTAGTAGACCTGCTATTCCTGCTATTTTCGAAAACCTTTGAATATTTGTGGAACATTTTGGAAACGTGCCCACAATAGGAACATGATTCAAATAGTCTTTGAAAAATAAATGAATAAGAGGAAATATGTAACAATGATATGTTAGGTTACTTCTGTTAAGTTGCTTGTGTTTACAGTACATGATGGTTTTTGTCAATGACCCACCTGCCTTGGATGGGACTGAGACTGGCATCGCAGGCGGGGAAAGCCCCCCAGGCCAGGACAGAACTGACATGGCTGCTGTCCCCAGGAAGAGAGACCAGTTGAAACACCAGGACCATGGACGGCAGGACAGCACGGGTTGCAGGTAACATCTGCACACATGCACACACGCACACACACACACACACACACACACACACACACACACACACACACACACACACACACACGCACACGCACACACACACGGAAACATAAAACCAGTTATGTATGTTTTATACAGTTATGTATAAAAAAGAAAAGACACTTTTGTCTCCACTATATTAACATAGGACACTTCATTAATCACAACAAAATGTTATCTTAATATAACAGTCAGCTATATACTGTATATCATTTTATATGTTATAAATATGTTAAATGATGTACAGTAGTAACTTCGTAATTTGAACTTATTACTTAAAAAGGATGTGTCTCGGCTCCTGTGTACTTTTTTTTCTATGTATTTTTGCCCGAGACATGCTATTTTCAAAGGCCTATCATTTTTTTGCGGAATCACAGTGAATCCCTCTGTGAGCATCGATCAGACTGGAGGTAAATATTCTGTGACTACTTGAAAAGGTAAAAAAAAAATCGCTGGCAGTGGGTGAGTTTTTTTAATGTATACACTCTGGCAGTTAAAGAATTAAAGAATGGTACCGGGACAAATGATCCAGTCTATATGGATTTATTTCAAGTATTTTTTCATAAAGTTTACAAGGCTTGGAGGAAAAAAAAAAACATTTCAGGCTGTTTTTTTTTTTTACACTAAAGCATATTTAACGTGAGTTACACTTTAAGATTTTGACTCGAGCGATGTTCGCACGAGTGACTTTAACTTTTTTACCCGACTTCACTTTCAAGTAAGACATCCTCGCTCCTCATACACAAGTATGACTTACTACTTTTTATACTTACTACTTATGTACGACACTACTTCTTATACACAACTGATGAAAACACACACATGCGTGAAGGCGGACACATGTGCCTGCAGGCACAAAACTGGCACAAACTGACACACAACCACAAACAGACACTGAAGTTAATAAACAGGCCATGGGGCCCCCCGGGGATCCACTTATTCCACATCCTAGACGTAAATCCTCCTTTAGCTCATTACTTTGGCCCTTGTCCTTAACTGCCATTCTTACCGGTGCAAACTTCGCCTAAAAGAAGATGTTGACTCGATAAAAGACTGTTTGGCCTCGGCCCAGGCCAGGATTGCTCTCTTTCGGAAACCCTCTTTGGTGTTTGCTTGTTACTTTGGTGGGCGCTGAGGCCGGGGCCATCCATCAAAGAGATGATATTAAGGGTATCTCGCATGCGGGCGGAAAGTGTTACTGGTTACTAGCAGTCAATGACAAACACATACATTCTTATTTACCCAGAGAGCGGCGGGTTTGCTTAAGCCATTAAGACCGGGAACGCATCCGTGTGTCTTTTTTTTTTTTGGGGGGGGGCTAAAATAGCAGATCTACAAGCTCGTAGCGCGGCACAGATCTGCTATTTTTCTTTTTTTTATCGTGAAAATGTGTGCAAATCTTTGAATGTATATGTTTTTTTTAAAGCAAACATTTTTAACTCAAATCCTTGCTTCTGGGGGGGTCCCTGGAACAACATATTTTGACATGGGGGTCCGCGGCCAAATACATATCATTTTTTGAGGGTCCTTGACATGAAACCATGAACCACTGATTATAGCAACATTTAGACATTCATAACAACGATTTAGACGACATTTGCAGAATCCCCCAGAAGCACAGATTTGAGTTACAAATGTTCTCTTCAAAAAAATATATATATTCAAAGATTTGCACACATTTTCACGATTTTTCAAAAAAATTGCAGATCTACAAGCTCGTAGCGCGGCACTCAGTGCCGCGCTACGAGCTTGTATATCTGCTATTTTTTTGAATAGCCCAAAGAAATCTTAAAATGACACACAGATGCGTTCCCGGTCTTAATGGGTTAAAAAATGAACTGACAGTGAGAGGCGTGCGACTTCATCCATCACCGGCCCGGGAATATTTCATCCCTTTATTAGTCGTAATGGAAAAGGCTGAGGACTTGTTTTAACACATAAATCATT
>NC_139959.1:32851992-32914492 GCF_963454915.1 Gymnoscopelus microlampas | reverse complement strand
TATGGCTGCTGTGCATAGAGCCTATTGTGTAGACTTCTTATAAATTAGGTAATGCAGATGTTTAACAATAATTTAAGTCTTGAGAGCGTAAAATGAAACCAAATGGACCCTTATGGGTCCATTTGGTTTCATTTTACGCTCTCAAGAGTTAAAGATCTAATAAGGGTCCATGTGGTTAGCAACTCTGCGTCATTTAGCTGGGGACCACCTGGAACCCCCTCAAGGACCACACTGGTGGTCCCCGGACCACTGGTTGAGAAACCGCTCAACAGCACGGCGGAGTGGACGCCCGTCACACCACGACGACATGCTTATAATACCGTTCCCCCGGTTAGATCTGATGGATTATGCCCTGTTTGTTTTTCAAGATCGCATTTTTAGTGAAATTTGCTATCGGGTTTCACATCAAACAGACTCATTTGGGAAGGGAGCATGTTTCAATTCTGAAGCCCTTCAACGTCAAAATTACTCTCAGATGAGGAATATGTTTTATATTTATTTATGGGTTTCTTTTTTTTCCCCTTTCTCTTCCGGTGTATATCCGAGGAAGGTATTCATACTGTGGCATTCTCCAACCCAATCGTTTCAATAAAGGGGAGTTCTTATTGAATGAAGTCCCATAGCCCACAAATCACAACCTGATTCCGCCTTTCCCTTGTTGAATAAAAACACATTAGTCTCAATAAAAGGGGAGCATGGTGGTGTCACCGGTGTACCAGGCGACATGCAGAGCTTTTCCTGGCCTGTACTCTCAACAGAGACCCCACCGTCACTTCAGTTTCAATGGAAGAACCTCAGATGACAATAATAATGAGGATATTTACCACTTAACAATTCCGGGAACGCATCTGTGTAATTGTTTTGTTGTTGTTGCTACAACCATGATTTTATAATTGTGGCTATTTAAAAGTAGCAGATATACAAGCTCATAGCGTGAGCTTGTAGATGTTTTGTATATTGTGCTTTTGGTCGCACACTTGTATCGCTGGATAAAATACTCACCAGTGGTGTTAAGTAACTAAGTACATTTACTCAAGTGCTGTACTTAAGTACCTACTCCAATTTTTCAGTACTTTTACTTCTACTCTACTACATCTCAGAGGCAAATATTGTACTTTTACTCCACTACGATTATTTGAAAACTTTAGTTACTAGTTACTTATTACAACAACATACATTACCCACTTCATTCTTTTATACATTTCGGCCATTTGAAAATAGCCGATCTACAAGCTCACACTGTGTTGCGATGCGACGCATTGTGAGCTTTTAGATCTGCTATTTTCAAAAGATTTTTATACATTTAGTTTTTTTAATGGGATATTCTGCATAATTAGTACTTTCTACCTTTGGTGCTTCAAGTACATTTTGATACCAATACTTTTGTACTTTTACTCAAGTAAATTTTGAATTCCGGACTTTTACTTGTAACAGAGTACTTCTACATTGCAGTATTGATAAGTAAAAATAAGTAGTAAAAATAAGTACTTTTTCCACCACAGATACTCACCATGAACAGGTTCTGGTTAATATTCAGGTCTGTGTCGTAGAAGCGGCCGGTGTGTTCCACCGCTTCTGTGGTTCCCGCTAATTTAGCCAGCTCCTTCATACTGGAGAAGGCCAGGGCCGGGCCACCTAGACGACTGTGGAGGGCCACACTGACGGAGTAGAGGCCCCTGGGTACTTTGTCTCTGACTGCCCTCAAGCAACGCACACACACCTCCAGCGGCTGGGGCGTTTGATATAGGTTTTCCTGCAACGCACAGAAAAGACACTGTAGTCAACGCAGCCTTCTGTGACAGCCATTAGGCTTTATGCACAACAGCCATATTGGAGAGAAATTGGACCTCTTCCTTACTTCCTTCACAGGTGCTACCACTGATACCAATGAAGGCTCTGTTCCATTCTGGTCAAACAGAGTCAGGGTGCTGATATTGTGCATGTTGGCTCACTGGAAACACTACTGCTACACCAGTGGGTCTCAAAGTGTGGTCCAAATTGCCCCTTACGGGGTGTGTAACTCTGAGAGTGTACAAATGGAACCAAATGGACCTGTAATGGTCCATTTGGTTCTATTTCTACACTCTCAGAGTTATGGCGGTCCTTGAAATCAAAAAGTGTGATAACCATTGTGCTACACTAAATGGAACAGAGCCTTCATTAGTATCATTGGTAACACCTGTATAGGAAGTAGGGAAGAGGCCCAATTTCTTTCCAATATGGCTGCTGTGCATAGAGCCTATCATGCCGGAATGTCTCATTGGTGAAGCAATATATTTTTGTATTATTATGCACTACTTACTTAAAATAAAAAAAATATATTTCTACATAGGACTCTTGCAAAGCGTTGCTTTTTCTTATTAAATAATTTCATATCTATCAAATCTTTATTCGGTTAGGGGCTGTGTCCACCAAGGTGTTTCTTTCACTGAGCACGGTGTACGTTTTGAATTGTTTTCAATGGTAGCTCCATGCATTTACGCTATATGCTACAAAGTAAACAGCAGCAGCATGAGCGGCTATATTCCGCACTGTGGCGCGCACGTCTGGTGTTTTTATCCGGTCGTCAGGAGTTAGCATATTATCAACTCTGAGCGTTTGAATGAGCGTTTTAGACGCATTTTCAACCATAAAATAAAGTACAAACTTCTTTGTTCGACACAGCCTTAACATTATTGTTATCTGAAGATGTATGAACAATTTAAAAGATTTAAATGTTGTCAGAAACGTATACAATGCGTGTAAGGTGCACGTCAAAATGTTGATAATGTAAATGCTAGTAATGGCATCTATGAGACTCAACACTGGAGTTTCCCCTCCTCCCGGAGTTCAGACAGACAACAAAAACATACCGTTCAGATGCAGACATCCACAAATGACTCAATCATTCATGCAAAACAAACCACAATGCTAAACATCTTCCCTCTGTGTGCGTACCCATACTGTATGTGTAGACCATGTTATACACCCACTACTCTGAATAGAGTGTGTGTGACAGACACAGACAAAAGAAGAGAGACAGAGAGACACAAAGGGATGAGCTCACGTGTCTGTGTTTGTCTGCAATGTGCGTGTCTGCGTGTGGACATCCTGTACCCCTTGATGCATTCTTTGTCTATATGTTTACAATTACGAGCAGAGGACTCTGTTTGTTCCTTTCCGAGAGGCTGCGATGCATTTGGGTTCTTTCCGCCGTGTGGCCGGCGTGGCTTCCCTTTACGATGGTTAAGCCGAATGTCCTGTGCTATACGTGTCACATTTTTTTTGTCCTAGAACAAAGCCTTTGTACCTCATCTAAACGCTGTGGTTCTGAAACTTTTTGTGTCCAAGGACCCCCAACATAATTTGTATTTGGCCCCCCATGTGAAATATTTGGTTCCAGGGAACCCCAGAAGCAACTTTTTTGAGTTACAAATGTTCGCTTAAAAAATTATATATATTCAAAGGTTTGCACAAATGTTCACGATTTTTCAAAAATAGCCGATCTACAAGCTCATAGCTCGGTGCCGCGCTATGAGCTTGTAGATCTGCTATTTTTGAATAGCCAAAGTACAAAAGGTTAAAATGGTTAGAATTATTGTGATTCTATATTAACACATTTTGCTGGGTACCCCCTGGAACCCCCCCCCCCCCCCCCCAAGGACCCCTGGGGGTCCCCAGACCCCACTTTGAGAACCAATGATCTAATGTATCACTGGGGTCCTGCAGACCTCCTGTCTAGACTTTATTTATTATTTATTGGAGTGGTTTTCAAACCTTTCATGCCAAGGACCCACAAATGAATGTGTATTTGGCCCTAGGACCCCCATATGAAATGATTTTGCTGCCTGGGGACCCCAGGAACCTCTTCAAGGACCCCTGATGTATTGAACTGATGATACACACTGGGCCTATAATGATAAAGAGTTGACAAAGTGAGAGTGAAGTAATTAAAACTAGAAAAAGTGCTCCTCGGAGCACAGGTCTCCGCCAGGTCAGGTAGGTTATTGGGGCCTCCTGGTGGCACTATAATAGGCCAATGTGAAAAGGGTGCCATTTGCTCCTCAACATAGTGTGAATGTGCGTGGAAAGTTTCACCACAATCAGACACTGCGTTCATGATTTGCGGCATTTTGTTCAAAACAAGCCACTATTGCAAACTTTAGATGTTAATCTTAGCCAATCAGGATTGAACATGAAAAATCAAACAGATCCGTCTTGATCACATGACTATAGAGATCATGTGTACCGATTTGCGTGAAATGTGGATAAAATGGGAAGGAGTAATATAAAAAAATGTGTTTTACATTAGTCGGCCTCCTGGTGGCGCTATAACAGGCCCACGTAAAAAAATTGGGGCAAAGGTTCTGAATTGGCATTGGCCAGGGAGTACACAGTTTCGCTGCGAGCAAGCCAACGGTGTCGGAGATTAGCTGTTCACAGACGGACACACACACACGGACACACACACGGACCGACGGACGGACGGACGGACAGGGTGCAAAACATACTCTCTCGCCACGCCTTTCGGCCTGGCGTAGACAATAAACTGCAATATTGCCGAACTGAAATGGTTTCGCAAAGAAATTGGGTGTTCCACTGTTTACTGTGGATTCGCACAGGAGCAACTGCCTGATTTGTACGTCTCAAACTGAACAAAGTTGTGTATTATTCAGTCACCAACAACGACAACAGAAACAAATATGAACGCATTAACTGGACTGGAGTTAATTCGTCAAATTCTGCTATGGCGCAGCCTGCCAACGACGAGTTTGGACGAGTTTTTTTCACACAGAACCAGAGATAAAGCGATCCAGAGTTTTACTGCTCCATTCACTTCCTGGTTAATGTATTACTTAAAAATCCTGTATCTCGGCTCCTGTGTAGTTCTTTTACACAGGAGGTTACACGGGGGTTTTTCTGTTATGTTTTTTTGCCGAAACGTGCTATTTTTAAAGGCGCATAACAAGCTAATGGGAGGTCGCGATGACATTTTTTTTTTTTTTTGCGGAAGCACAGCGAAACCCTCCGTGAATAGCAACCATAAGATAAGAACATCGCAAAATAGCTGTTTTTTTATGTATACACTCTGGCAGTTAAAGAGTTAACACACTCCATTGCCAACAGCAGCAAACGAAGAAGAGACATTGGCGAGAGCTGGAAATCCACCCAAAAAGGCTTTAAGACTGAACCGGAGCTGTTTTTTGGACTGGGGAAAGCCAGTGACAGCGCTATACGGCCATAAACACAGAGGATTAAGTGGAGGGAGGCAGAAGGTTGAATATAAAATTTTGGGGAGTAGTGCCTCTGGAAAGTCATAAGCCAGCATGGCCGGAGCGTGGGAGGACAGCTTCGTCACGCTCCGCAGGCCTGCAGTTAGACATGACATCAAACTACTGTAGGAGCAGAGGGAGACATTATTGGACAAGCGAGCGCTCAAGACCGGTTGTCTCACCGACAAATACTGAGCGCAATGAATTCTATGATTGAACAAACACCAGTGGTGGGAAAAATAGGCCTACTCAAATGTTTTACTTAAGTGAAAGTATCAATACCGCAACGTAGAAGTACTCTGTTACAAGTAAAAGTCCGGAATTCAAAATTTACTTGAGTAAAAGTACAAAAGTATTAGTATCAAAATGTACTTAAAGTACCAAAAGTAAAAGTACTAAAATATTTGAAAATAGTTGATCTACAAGCTCACAACGCGTCGCGTTGTGAGCTTGTAGATCGGCTAGTTTCAAAAAGCCTAGGTATAAAATAGGGCTAAAGTGGTTAATGTATGTTTTATAATGTAATATATTTATATCTGCAAAGTAACTAGTAACTAAAGTTTTCAAATAATTGTAGTGGAGTAAAAGTAAAATATTTGCCTCTGAGATGTAGTGGAGTAGAAGTAAAAGTACTGAACAATGGAATTCCTCCAGTAAAGTAAAAGTACCTCAAAATTGTACTTAAGTACAGTACTTCAGTAAATGTACTTTGTTACTTTCACACCACTAACAACACCTTGCAGTTTCCAGGGATAGTTTTAAATGTATTTGCTAAGAGCCCACTAAAACAAATACTTTTCAATGATGCCCTATCACACAAGCAGTTCCACACTTTAGGGGTGACCCATTAGTGCAATATTAAGTTTTAGTGCACTATTTAGAATGATGTGAGTCAATATGAAGTCAATGTAAAGGCCCGACATTGGGAAATATTTCCTATCCACGGCCGCAAATCAAAAAATGCCAACCTGGATTTTTCAGGCAAACTGCAACGCTCTGGTCACACTCACATCCATCTAACGTTGTGACGTTGTCTGTTTACTCGTTTGTTTCAGTGACACTGGTCTCTCTCTCTGAGTAAGCAAAGGGGTGAGCAATAGTGAGAGTTGTGTGTAGACAGTTCAGGGTTTCAACATAATCAGGGAACAATATCTCAGTAGTCAGTCTGCTGTCCCCCACAGCAACCGTTTGAACACCCATGAATGAAAAGACAATCTGATGCGGAAAAAAGGAAACTTGCTCTTTGGCACTGATCATACCAATTTAGATGATTTAGACGGGCAGCCCAAATCCGTTTTTAGCCCATCCAGATTGGAATAAGATTGGTTTTATCAAGTCAACCATATTCCTAAGTGGTTTGAAATACGATAATACTGTTTTCCAAAGACTTAGTCTTAGTCTGGACACTGAAGCCTGATTTTTACTCATTTGACGGTGTCGGCCTCCGAAAATAATCGACAAGCTCACAACGCGTCGCATCGCAGCTTGTGTTTTGGCGATATGTTGACGTTCGATAGTAAACAAATTATATTTTGAGCTGCATTTCATGACATGAAAGGTGCTACACAAATAAAGTTTAATATTATTATTATTATAATACAGTATAGCATTTTCAATGTACAGTGTTGACACAATCTAACATTAGACACATCCTCTCACTCTCTCTCTCTCTCTCTCTCTCTCTGTCTCTCTCTCTCTGATAGACAAGCACACACACACGTGCAAGGATCCCCCTAGCCGAGGCTGGCCCGCATGCCCCACCGCGGCGCTAGCTAGCTTAGCCTCCGCGGGGAAGGGATGCGGCGCGGGCTGAGCCCCGCGGTATAATGCCCCTCACAATCTGCTCAGGCGCGCGAGCCTCTTGCATACCAATACAACAACAACAAAAAAACTATTTAGGCAAAGAAGTGAAATGAGGTATAATTTGGTGGCAAAGCGGTTTAAAGCCCACACGTCTGCACTATTCAGGAGGAGGAAAAGGAGGCCTCTCCTCCCCAGCCCCCACCACCACCACGACGACGACGGGAGGAGGTATAGAGAGGAGAACAAGCCTGGGATATGGGGAGGTGCAAGAAGGAGGAGAGGAAAAAAAAGAAGAAAAGAAAAGAAATGAAAGAAAGATGTTTTGGGGGAGTAGGGGGGAGGAAAAAAAACATCGCCGCCAACACCAGTGTCCAATTTTCACCATGTACTGTATGTCTTTAAAAGATATTGTTATTATCTGGCTCACACGTGGCACCAGGCGGCCGTGCGTGGAGAGAGAGAGAGCGAGTCAAGACAGGCGCCGGGCGAAGGTAAAAGGTGAAGTGAGCCAATTTTCCATATCAGAGGTTGGTTTGTTTGCCCCTGAGCCTGAGTTGTGCCTAAAGTGCCATAACATTACAGCACTCCTACAGATGAGATGAAAGGCAAAAAAAGCTAGTGAGGGATCCTCGGCGCTTTCTCTTTTTTTTCTCCTTCTTTTTTCGCTGGCACGATGCCGTCTTTTTCGCCCGAGATATTCTTTTCAGGTTGACTGATCACACGGCAATGCACTCTCTTAATAGAGACAGGAAATGCCACATACAAAAACTTCCTTTCTTTTCTCTAAGTACTGGGCTAATATTCGGAGATTAAGCTTTTCTCGTTAATTATTTTCATTTTAATTAGTAAATCTTAATTAACAATGAACGTTTACCCTTAAAAAAAAAAGAATTTGGCTTCGGAATGAAATGTGTGTGTGTTTGGGGGGGGTGGGGGGGGGGGGGCGGGTTGGGGGGGTCTGAAGAAAAGAGAGGCAGAGAATAAATATGACAATCTTTTCGGGACCTCCGGGCAGGATTACTGATGCAGGGCGCTCTGCCTTAGTTATTAAACACGTTCTAAATTAAATGCCTGCATGAATTTTTTTTTTTGCTACAGAAATATATTTTCATAGTTTTGCATGCCAAATGTGACATTTTCCGTATTTTTCAGATTCATCGCCGCCGCAGTCATTTTTAGGGAAATGTCATATAAACAAAGATTTTTGTCATTTACCAATGAAAATTACTATGCATGGCAAGTTTTGGCCATCGCTTTCTCTCTCTCTCTCACTCTCTCTGTTTTGGTCTCCCTCTCTCTCCCTCTCTCCCTCCCTCACCCTCACTCTTGCCCCCTTTTTTTTTTTCTCTCTCTCTCTCTTGCCTGTGCCGGTTGTTTCAAGTCAGCAAGCCATAAAAAATCTTTATCTCACTGAAACACAGCAATTTGGGAGATAATCGAATGGTGACTCGGGGGCACAAACGCCAGTCTGAGGAATTATACCGCAATCTCCCCTGCATTTACAACCTTCCTCAAAGCCAGTTGTCACCCTGGAAGGAAAAGACCCCCGATTGAAGATTCATTACATGTTTTAAGCCAGCACGGTGGCATATAGGCTCAGCCTCATCCCCGCCATGCACAACAGCACTGTGCACACTCCTCTAGGGCTGCCGCGTTTATTTTCCAACGTTATTTTCTTTTGCGGTTTATTCTGTCGAATACCTTTTTTCCCCGATTGATCAAATAATCAAAAAGCATGTTTTTTAAATGATCTTATATTTTTTTTATAAATTATAACGTTATAAAACATACAGTAACCACTTCAGCCCTATTTTATACCTAGGCTATTTGAAAAAATAGCTGATCTACGAGCTTGTAGATCGGCTATTTTCAAACATTTCAGTACGTTTACTTTTGGTACTTTTAGTACATTTTGATACCAATACGTTTGTACATTTGCTCAAGTAAATGTGGAATCCCAGACTTTTACTTGTAACAGATAATTGAAAAAAAAAGATATATATATATCATTGAATCAACATAAAGAAAAAATCAACCAGTCAATCTGATGAATCACTTAAACCCTACTGCATTCTTTGTCGTCCAAAAATAGCAAAAATAGCGCTACAAGGTCTCAACGCATTGCGATGCAACGCATTGTGACCTTGTAGATCTGCAATTTTTGTATCCATTAGTTTATTATATACTTTTTGAATATCAATTAAATTGACTAGTTCGATTTAATGTTGCTCTACTTCTCTCCCCATGTTTTCTCTCCTCTCTATTTTTTAACACACTCAATCCGGGAACGCATCTGTGTCATTTTATATTTCTTTAGCTATTCAAAAATAGCAGATCTACAAGTTCATAGCGCGGCATAGAGTGCCGCACTATGAACTTGTACAGTAGATCTGCTATTTTTGAGAAATCGTGAAAATGTGTGCAAATCTTTGAATATATGTTTTCTAAATTCTAACAGTTTAAAAAAAAAAAAACGTATGTTGTTAAATCAGTGGTGCTCCAACTTTTTCATGTCAAGGACCCCCCAAATGATATGTATTTGGCCACGGACCCCCATGTCAAAATGTGTTGTTCCAGGGACCCCCCAGAAGCACATATCAGAGTCAAAAATGTTCGCTTTAAAACATAGATATATATATTAAAAGATGTGCACACATTTTAACGATTTTTCAAAAACAGCAGATCTACAAGCTCGTAGCGTGGCACTCGGTGCCGCGCTACGAGCTTGTACATCTGCTGTTTTCGAATAGCCAAAGAAATCTAAAAATGACACTTTTGCTTTCCCGGGTTAAAGATAAAAGGATAAAAACCCATTACATGGAGAGACAGATTACGTGCCGGATACGTATAGGTAAAAAGGACGTTTGTTTTGTGTCGCGTAGCGCGCGGCACACGCGTGCACACGCGTGCACTCGCGTGCGCGCGCGTCTACGCGGGGAAACTGTTGTTTGGAAAGGAAGAGAAGAAAGATGGGGGAGCGAGAGAGAGAGAGAGAGAGAGAGAGAGAGAGAGAGAGAGAGAGAGAGAGAGGAAAATTAAGAGAGGGAAGAAAACGAGGGAAGTCGTTCGCTGACGGGATCCTCGTTCATCACAGGGATTTCATGTAATTACATCATTTTTGATTGTTCCTGTTTCTGGGGTTGTTTTCACACACAAACATCACAGGGAAACCGAAAGTCATCTCGCTCTGACACAGTGGCCTCACGGACAAGGACAACAATGTGTGTGTGTGTGTGTGTGTGTGTGCGTGCGTGCGTGCGTGCGTGCGTGCGTGCGTGCGTGCGTGCGTGCGTGCGTGCGTGCGTGCGTGTGTGTGTCAGAGTCATGGCTATAACGGCTCTTACCTGCCATAGGGGCTGATGTGGTTCTAAAGAGGAGGGGAGTTCCGTCATATGACCATATTTGGTCATCGCTTCCTCTCGGCCTTCCCCGAGTGCCCTCGGTGACGCGTTCTCACCGTCGCTGCTAAGTACACACACACACAAACACACATACACGCTCAGAAATACGTACAAACACACACGCGCATGCACACACACGTACACGCTATGCTAACCCTGTTAACAGCCACCTGCATATTGGTCTTTCTGTACCACTAGCTCTGCAGCCAATGGCAGCTTCAATCTAATAACACCACAAGAAAACACTTTCCACTGGGTCTCTCTCTCTCTCTCTCTCTCTCTCTCTCTCTCTGTCTCAGCCTTTCAATCTTATCAGTGGTAATGTAATAAGCGGTTGCTTCGCTCTGTCTCCTCGCCACCTCTCTTAATTCCTCAAAATAAAGCAATATCACAGGGGCCCCGGCCCGCCTGCGACGGGGGGATAAGATGCTTGTAAAAAAAAAAAAAAAAAGGAAGGATAATTCAGCAAATAAATGCTCGGCATCAAAGGCAAGACAAGCGGAGTCTCTTTCCTCTCCTCTCTCTCTCTCTCTCTCTCTATCTCTCTCTCTCCTATCAAAAGTATTACATGTACTTTCATCAGTTCACAACAAGGCACAATGCGCTTCCTAATGCAATTATTCGACCTCCATTAACCCTTTAAGACCGGGAACGCATCTGTGTCACCTTTTGATTTGAGCTAAAACAAAAAAAAAGCATTATTTTACACTTTGGGCTATTGAAAAATAGCAGATCTACAAGCTCGTAGCGCGGCACCGAGTGCCGCGCTACGAGCTTGTAGATCTGCTATTTTTTGAAAAATCGAGAAAATGTGTGCAAATTAATAGATTTACATTATTTTAAAAGCGAACGTTTTTAACTCAAATCTTTGCTTCTGGCGGGTCCCTGGAACAACATATTTTGAGATGGGGGTCGGCCCGGGCCAAATGCATATCATTTTGGGGGTCCTTGACATGACAAAGTTTGAGAACCACTGATATATATAAAACATTCTAGGATTTAGAAGACATTTGTTAGAATCGGCCTCAGGTCTTAATGGGTTAAATCAGAAACAGTGGAAAGGAATGAATTACATATTTGTTATAGAAACCGCAAGTCGCAACCCCCCCCCCCCACCCAAACCCTTTCATGGACAGAGAGAGAGAGAGAGAGAGAGAGAGAGAGAGAGAGATAGAGAGAGAGAAGAGAAGAGAGGAGGAGAGAAAGTGAAATCATTTCTCATTCAATCTCAGGCAGATGTAGCCCTAGGTGTATAGCGTTAGAGAAAGTCTCCCGTGTCTAATAGCCACCCACCCAATGATATCAGAAGGAATTTGCAGGGTTCAAGGCTAGCCGAGAGAGGGAGGTCATCCCCGCTAAACTCTGCACTCTTGAAGCATTCATCTGACAGCTTTCTGGTGGTGACCATGCTATAACACACCCACCCACCCACAACAAACAAGCAAAGCAACCATGCAGGAGGAAGGAGAGACTGACGTTAACATGCGGTTTCTTGATTTTATCACGTCAATGCCATGTTTGGCACGTCCGTAATTACTTAAAAACTTAAACATGCTATAAGCTCGCCGCCCTGGGGGGGGATAGGGGGGGGTTTCTGGTGGGTGGCGGGGAGAGGGAGACGTGATGCGTGATCATCTTCCGCGTCTTGAAGTGGATGGAGCAAAAAAAGAATTGATGCTCACTCCGAGCTCCAGTGACACGGACAGATCTCGTGGACAGCAGCCCCTACGGGGCCATATTATTTCCCACAATGCAACGGCCCGCCACCCGACAGCCAGCAGCGCGGCCAAGCTCCATGTGTGTTAGAGGACATATGAATTACATGCCTTCGCTAAAATGTCAGCGGGAGTACAAATGCTTCGTGGCGCAATTAATGGTTACAGTCGCGTGACATCCATTTGTACATATGGGCGGGGGGGGGGGGGGGGGGGGGGGGGGATGTTGAAAAAAAAAGGGCGAGGGCTCACCGCTGGAAGAGGGAATTGAACGTGGGTCGTGGTGGCGCTGACGTCTCCGGTCCGCCGCTGACTCTCTGCGAACAGGGCTCCTTTTGGAATATTAAGAGATGCATTAATGCAGTATATACATGAAGGTCTCAAACGTGTTCGTTGTTCGGGACCCCCACGTTTTGATGTATTCGGCCACAGACCCTGAATTTCATAAGATTGATTTTGTAAAAATAGTGAATCTATTTCCAGTGGTGGAAAAAGCACTACATTTTTTTCCACTTAAGTAAAAGTATCAATACTGCAATGTAGAAATACTCTGTTACAAGTAAAGGTCCACAATAAAAATGTTACTCCAGTAAAAGTACAAATGTATTGGTATCAAAATGTACTAAAAGTACCAAAAGTAAAAAGTACTCATTGTGCAGAATGTCCCATTTCAAGTTTTCAAATGTATAAAAATCTTTTGAAAATAGCAGATCTACAAGCTAACAATGCGTCGCACCGCGACGCATTGTGAGCTTGTAGATCTGCTATTTTCAAAGGGCCGAAATGTTTAAAGTGGTTAATGTACAGTATGTTTTGTAATAATAATCAAAATCAACAAAGTAACTAGTAACTAACGTTTTCAAATAATTGTAGTGAAGTAAAAGTATTGGAAATTGGAAATACTCAAGTAAAGTACAAATACCTCAAAAATGTACTTAAGTACAGTACTTGAGTACATGTACTTAGTTACTTTCCACCACTGTCTATTTATTTATTTTTTTCATTTGGCTATTTTCGAATAGCCAAAACATTAAATAGGGCTTTAAATCTTTAAACTGTTCCTCATTTTGCTGGCAAACCCCCTGGAACCCCCTCAAGGACCCCTGGGGGTCCCCTGGACCTCCACCATTGTGTTTAACCACCGTAAGAGGATCATATGTGTTACTATGGTTCAATACTGTTAATGTCAGCATCAGCAGGGACACAGACAGACAGTGTTGCTGTAGGGCCTACAGTATATATGAGGTTTATATGTTACAGTAATATGAGGCTCTTAACCCATTGAGACCGGGAACGCATCTGAGTGTCATTTTTAGATGTCTTTGGGCTTTTCAAAATAGCAGATCTACAAGCTCGTAGCGCGGCACCGAGTGCCGCGCTACGAGCTTGTAGATCTGCTATTTTTGGGAAAAATCGTGCAAATGTGTTCAAATATTTGAATATATATATACATTTTTAACTCAATCGTTTGCTTCTGGGGGTCCCTGGAACAAAATATTTTCAGATGGGGGTCCGCAGACAAATACATATTGTTTTGGGGGTCCTTGACATGAAAACGTTTGAGAACCACTGATTATGGCAAAGTAAAACAAAAGAAAAAACTGTTAGGATTTAGAAGACATTTGTAGAATCCCTCAGAAGCAAAGATTTGAGTAAAAAAAAAATCGCTTTAAAAATATATATAATATTCAAAGATTTGCACACATTTTCACGACTTCAAAAATGACTTCAAAAATAGCAGATCTACAAGCTTGTATATCTGCTATTTTTGAATAGCCCAAAGTATAAAATAATGGTTAAAGTGGTTACACATTATGCGTTCCCGGTCTTAATGGGCTAAACAACAAATCAACAAATCATATTAAAGGGTTCAGCGGGCTTTGCCGTATACGTTATGTAAATTTAACTAATATTATGTAAGCAACAGCAAATATTTATGTTGATACGCAGTCATTAGTGTTGCTTCGCCTCAGTAGTGGCAGTGTATGGTGCCAGTGTGGAACAGATAAAAAGCATAACTCATCCTTCAGGTGCATGCAAGTCCATACTTTCGCATTCCCTCTGAAGAGAGACATTAAAGTCTTCTTTCGTCTTCCCCACTCGCTCGTCACAGGAGCAGCCTGCATGAAAATGCACGTGCGCGCCACACACACACGCGCACGCGCACACGCACATACACGCACGCACGCGCACACACACACACACACACACACACACACACACACACACACACACACACACACACACACACACACACACACACACACACACACACACACACACACACACACACACACACGCACACACACACGCACACACACACGCACACACACACGCAGACACACACGCAGACACATGCAGACACAAATATATTAACCCATTAAGACCCGGAACGCATCTGTGTCATTTTTTGATTTGGGCAAAAAAAAAAAAAGCATTCTTTTACACTTTGGCTATTCAAAAATAGCAGATCTACAAGCTCGTAGCGCGGCACCGAGTGCCGCGCTACGAGCTTGTATATCTGCTATTTTCGAAAAATCGTGAAAATGTGTGCAAATCTTTGAATATATTTTTTCATCATTTTTAACTGAAATCTTTGCTTCTGGGGGGGTCCCTGGAACAAAATATTTTGAGACGGGGGTCCGCGGCCACATACATATCATTTTGGGGGTTCTTGACATGGAAATGTTTGAGCACCACTGATATAAAAACGTAAGTTTTTTTCGAAAACTGTTGGGATTTAGAAGACATTTGTAGAATCGGCTTCGGGTCTTAATGAGTTAAGTCACATGCGTACACACACACACACACACACACACACACACAGGAAAGCGCGGCGGCATTGTGAAAAAGCAACGGCACACACCATAATGGCGGAATTAAGCACAATGCCTAAAAAACAAGGAGCAACTGTAATGCAATCTGCAGGCAATCGATACGGAGCCAGGCCCTCAAGACATTCGAGCGTTTGATGAATATTTCTGCCCGCCTTTTTTTCCCGCGTTACACAGTCAGCACATTCACAAACGCATTGACACTGCTAAGTGACAGCGTCTCGCCCCTGTACAACGCCTTTTGTACACCGGGAGAATGAGACGGAAGAGAGAGAGATAGAGAGAAAAGGAAAAAAAAACGCCATTATTTTCAAAATAGATGTGAAATCTCGGGTGGATAATGTGCTTTCAAACTGGGGAGGTGGGTGTGGAAACAGTTGGGGGGGGGACTACGTATGTCGTACTTATTATGGGAAGAAAAGGCACTGATCCTAGCGTACTGATACAGCGGCATCGGAGATGGGATGAACTATCACCGTGACTTCTTAAAGGACTTTAAAACATTAAGACCGGGAACGCATCTGTGTGTCATTTTTAGATTTCTTTGCAAAAACAGCAGATATGCAAGCTCATAGCGCGGCACCGAGTGCCGCGCTATGAGCTTGTAGATCTACTATTTTGGGGGAAAATCTTTGAATATACATATATACATTTTTAACTCAAATCTTTGCTTCTGGGGGGCCCCTGGAACAACATATTTTGAGATGCAGGGTCCGCGGCCAAATACATATAATTTTGGGGGTCCTTGACATGAAAAACGTTTGAGAACCACTGATATTATAACAACATAAGTTTTTTTCAAAAAGACATTTTGGAGAATCCTCAGAAGCATAAAATATACATTCATAGATTTGGGGGGGGGGAAAATGCAGATCTACAAGCTCATAGCGCGGCACTCGGTGCCACGCTATGAGCTTGTAGATCTGCTATTTTTGAATAGCCCAAAGACATCTTTAAAATGACACAGAAGCGTTCCCGGTCTTAATGGGTTAAGAAGACATTGTGGAATCGTTTTTGTTTCCGTCGTTTGTTATTTCAATTACTTCCTCACTTCCCCTATACTTGCATAATTTTGCGATTCGTCGCCACGCCAGATTAAACCTATAAATACATGCGATGGAATTTGCGTTTTTCTGTTTACGTTCTATGCCGCGGCGTTCAACTCAGGATTTTGTTTTTGGAATCTTGATTGGGTGGAAAAAACAATGGCAACCCCAATGTTCTCGCAGTGACCCCATTTGGCTTTGTTTTACGTGTCATTGACGGAATATGAGTTATATAAGCGGCTTCAGATCTTAACGCGGGGTCCCAAAAATCCACTCCGCCCCTCGCCCTGGAAAAAAAAAGAATTGCCACGCTCTATATTCTTTCCTGAAAAAGACACAAAGATGGTTGTTTGGAACGAGAGGAAATCTGGGCTTTTGTCGGGAAACAAACTTGTGTAGCATGATAATACACAAGATCAAACGTCCACAAAAACAATTGATATTTTTTCTTATGAACACCAAAAAGATGTGCATTCCAAATCAATCAATGCACACATTTCTGGAGTGCAGTATGAATGAATCGTCTCTACAGTACAGTAACTTGCGGTTCATGTTCTGCAAAAATAATAAAAATAACGAGTGATTTCAGCAGTTCAGTGCGTGCGGATGAGGTTCAGACCAATTATATTGTAAAAGAGAGCGTAGAAACTATCGACAATGTTTGCCGCGTAGAAAAAACGAATGAGAAATGACAGAACAGCTTGAAAACAGATGAAAGACATTGATGTGTCAGACACAAACACGTATTTGTATTGATGTACAGTATGTGCGCGGACATCAACATTTTAGGATGACAATTCTGTAATGCCTTTTTTAGGTAATTTTTAACCCTAAACCCTTTAAGCCTGAGTTATACTTAGTTGCACACGGTCGTACCCTGAAAATAGCGCATCTACTCTCTCTTGCATTTGGCCCTCACAAGCACACACACACACACACACACACACACACACACACACACACACACACACACACACACACACACACACACACTGACACACACACACACACACACACACACACACACTGACACACACACACACACATACACACACACACACACAATGTTGTGTCCATTAGCCGTGGCCGGTGATACGGAGCATAATGGCGGAGGCTTGATGTCTATAGTGAATACGGGCTGATGGCACAGATCTTTCCTCTTTGTGGCTCTGACCTGCTGCAGTGAAAGGCTGCCAAGCGTGATCATGTCAGGCCGCACGCGCTCCCTCAGCCGCTGCGCGTAGCGGGGGACCATCGCATCCTCCGCCGCTAACGCCACTGAAACACATTACAAAAAAAACACTGTGTTAATTTAACTCTGAGTGCCGGGGTGTGTATACTGTACACACGTTCTGGTTCTGAACCCTGTCAGCCCGGGACCAGTGGTGGAAAGTAGCTAAGTAAATGTATTCGAGCACTGTACTTAAGTACGATTTTGAGTTACTTTGACTTTACTGGAGTATTTCCAATGTTCAATGCTTTTACTTCTACTCCACTACGTCTCAGAGGAAAATATTGTACTTTTACTCCACTACAATTATTTGAAAACTTTAGTTACTAGTTAATTTTGATTATTATTACAAAACACACATTACCCACTTCAGCCCGATATACATTTCGGCCATTTGAAAATAGCCGATCTACAAGCTCACAATGCGTCGCGATGCGGCACATTGTGAACTTGTAGATCGGCTATGTTCCAATGATTTGTATAGACAATTTCATGCACTATAGAGGGGGTCCCTGCTTCATCTCTCTCTCAGCTAGGGGGTCCTTCGCCTGAAAAACGTTGAATATAAATGTTGTTTCTAACGTAGAATCAATCAGTAAACACACAAAATACTTTCCACACACCATGAATCAAGAACAAAACAAGACACTAGATGCTGTTACTTTTCACAGAGCTCTCTCCGCCCGTCACTGTCCTCTCCGTTTCCACTTCAGCCACAGCAGAGCCAGCCTGGGTTGATGTGGCGGTGATGATGGCGTCGGCCTGGGAGGAGGGCCCGGGGCCCGAGGCGTCGCCATCATTGCCACCGGTACCAGCGGTGGTGGGGGCCGGCGGTCCAGGCTGAAGCGCCGGATCACTTGCCTTGACCTCGGACGCCTCCACGTCCCTGGGGTACGGCACCATACCTGGTGGAGAGACACGCGTCAGTGGGTAGCGCGCACGCACACACATGCACATACGTACACACACACACACACATGCGGACACATGCGGACACGCGCACACACGCATGAATGTGCACGTATGCGCACACGCACACACAGAAATACACTGATCTACACTGGTAGTTTTGGCAAGCACACACACACACACACAAATATCTTCAGACATCCATACAGACATACACAGTGCATGCTGCATGCCGAGATGCATGTGCACACGCATGCGCGAGCGCGCACACACACGCACACGCACACACACACACACACACGCACGCACGCACGCACGCACGCACAGACGCATACACGCACAGACGCAAATACGCACACACGCACACACGCACATACACACACACACACACACACACACACACACACACACACACACACACACACACACACACACACACACACACACACACACACACACACACACACACACACACACACATATATAATATACTCAGACAGACAGATAATATGAAAGCTCACAGCACCAGAGCTTTATGGTCCGGTGGTTCTTAAAGTGTGGTCCGGGGACCCCCAGGGGTTCCTGAGGGGGTTTCAGGGGGTCCCCAGCTAAATAGCCGATGTTGTGAGATTGTAGATTAGCTATTTTCAAAACAGTGAAAGTGAAAAATGTGGATTTATTTTTTAATACTTTAGACAACTACCTTGTATAGGGGTCTGTCACGGGGCAACCCATGCCCTATAGATAGTAATGAGGAACTTTGCACACACACACACACACACACACACACACACACACACACACACACACACACACACACACACACACACACACACACACACACACACACACACACACACACACACACACACACACACACACACACACACACACTGCACAGCTGCTTCCCCAGTGCATTCACCAGCAAGTCGGCCGGGAAGGGTGTTTAGTAGTGTGGTGTTGCATGTTTTCCTTACATGTGTATTATCTGAAGACATTCTCAACACACAAGGACTGAAAGAGTTTTCGATGTTTATTGACTGACACTGTGCGGGGGAAGTGGAATTATTCGTGGGGTCACCTGTCTCTACTCTGCAGTGCTGGCAATCCCCGTTGATTGGGAGGGGCCAAGCACTGTAGAGGAGGAGGGGTGTTTGTTGATGTTGGTATCATGTGTTGGCTTTATTATAATCTGTGAACGAATTGGCGCATGGGCAACATTGTTAACGTGTCTGTAACTTCAGTACCTCATTATGTATTTGTGTAAAAAATAACTTGTGGGCCTTAGTTAGCCTTGTTTGAGTTAATAGAGTTACCAATTAGTAATGATGTGATGGTTTGCCTCACCTGCTTAAAATGCATGCTACAGGTGAAGGTAGGGGTTCAATAGGGAGCCATTTTGGAGGCCTCTTCTTACTTCCTTCACAGGTGCTACCAATGATACTAATGAAGGCTCTGTTCCACCCTCATGGGGTTCCAAATGGCCCCTTACTGGTGTGTAACTCTGAGAGTGTACAAATGGAACCAAATGGACCCGTAAGAGCCTCTTTGGCTTGAGGGTAGCCGTGACGACATCCAGGGCCGAGCTAGGGCCTTTGTAGAAGGAAATTCCTGTAATAGTTTCTTAAGTTCTTGTGTGTGTGTTTATAGTGTGATCTCATGACTTGTACTTGCCACTGATTGGTTATAGTGTTTGGTACCTCCTGAAATGTATAGACCATATTCACACGGCGGACATTTTCATTGAAAGTGCCACCCCGTTGCTGTGGCAACGGGGTGGCATCATTGACTTAATAGAACCATGGCCGGCGTGTGAATATGGTCTATTGCTTGCGATTCAACAAGTTTGAATGTCTGGCGACTCAATGAGACGGCATAAGCCGACCTGTAACAGGGAAATTCAGACCGCTGCAAGTGTTCTCTGCAACGTATTGCAACGGTTCTGTTGCATCGCAAATCATTGTGTGTGGACTGGCCTTTAGGATCAAATGAAGATGATGAAGGCCAGAGCATGTAAAAAATAAAGACATTTTAAGATAAAGAAAATGTATACACTTGAGATTAAACAGTAACTACGAGTCTAACTACAAGATTTCAGCGTTGCAATGTGTGGACTAGTTTAAGTTGGTAGGCTTAGACATCTGCCTGGGTGTCTTACGCAGTAGCGTGGTATAATGGTACCGCCTCGTTGGTAGAAAGCATGAGGGCGTTCTTCGAGGCAAGCCGCGCATTCGTCGTGTGCAGTCCAATGTGTGCCACAGCCAAAGCTGCCATCAATGCCTAATGCCTTTCATATAGGAAGTCGATATCAGCGCTTAACGCTTTCCACAGGAACTAGCATGAATAGGACACCATTTCTGTGGTTTTTCATCTCCCCGACCGTTGCGGTAAGAATCCGTCGCAGATGCAGCTGAACAGAAGAATTGCGGCGGGATCTTAAAAAAGAGAGAATCCAGGAATCTTCCTGGAAATGTCTACAGCACTGGCCAGTGTCCATTCCATTAATACTCCGTTTCATTCACGTTTCTTTTCTTGTGGGATGTGCGGCGGCTCTTTGTGGCGAGTGAAAAAACACACGAGAGGCAGTCACAAAGACGTCCAGGATCAGCAGGCAACATACTGTGCAACGCTGAGCCTGTCGCGCAGACGCTAGCTGGGCCTACAGTTGTGGGAGGCATCCATACAACAGTGTAAGGTGATTGTCTTCAAAGTCTATTGTGACTTAGTGGAGGGGCTAACTGGCAGTCGCTGCAGTTGGGTGCTACCCGTACCCCCCCCCCCCAACTCTCTCTCCCTTCCTCTCTCTGTCTTTCTCCCTCCATCCTTCCCTGTCTCCCCGTCTATTGCACGGAGGAAACCGTTAATCCGAGATCCTCTTTACTTTTTTCGGCAGGATTTCATGAACATTCCGAGACAATGGACGGGGCTGCTAATCTCGGTGGTACAGCTAAATCCGAGACAATGGCAAATAATACGAGCATGGGTAAATTCTACCGTGTTTGAGCAGGCCTAAGCCCATCACTTGTGCACCGGAATTACACGGGAGATGTGCGTCATGTCAACAGGATCCGGTGCGACTGTCTTCACCCGGAACAATGCCGCAGCTTAAACCACCTCAGTGTTGTTGTCTGTTTGGCTGCCATAGCCAAACCAGACACAGCTAATGGAAAAAGGCACGCCTACTGCCAGACAATGGCCTGTGCTTGGAAAGCACAGGATTCATGTATTCTAGTGTTGGGTCCATTGCTACTGATGCCTCTTTGTTCTCTCTGCACTTTTTTTGGTAATCATATCTGCCATTTTGTTTTAAGTTAGCATGTTTCTGATTATATTTACTTATTTATGATTCAATTTATTAAGTAACTTTGGTAAAGGTGCAGGGATATGCTATAATGCTAGTTGACAACATTATTACTGCTGTCATTGTTGCTTTTGGTGTAATTCAAATTATGTTTTTAGGAACACAAAAGCAGGAAAAAGTCAATACAACAGCAATGTCCCATAAAAAAGGACAGTAATTTATAGTTTCATGTTGACCACTTTCTTTTTTTTATCCATTGGAATTGTCAATTTGATATATTTCCCATTTGAGACTGTTTAGTTTTCAATTGTAAAATTCCACAAAAAAAAAATCCAGATTCTGTAGGACAGTGGTTCTCAAACCTTTTCTTGTCAAGGACCCCCAAATTGACACTTATTAGCCCGCAGACCCCCATTTGAAAAGATATGCCAGGGACCCCCATAAGAGAAGATTTTTACGGCTCTAGCAGTGATTCTCAACCATTTTAATTTCAAGGACCCCCAGTTTGACATGCATTAGGCTACGGACCCATATGTAATGACATTTCTATCTCTGGGACCCCAATTTATATTGTAAAATCATTGTTAATTTAACAAATGGACCTGTTATGGTTCCATTTGGTTCCATTTGTACACTCTCTGAGTTACAGCGCCATAAGGGTCAATTTGGTTCCTAACTATATCATTTAGCTGGGGACCCCCTGGAACTCCCTCAAGGACCCTTGGGGGTCCCCGGACCCCACTTTGAGAACCAATGCTGTAGGACACTGCAATACATACCTGGCAAGTCCATGAAGCTATCTTCCTCATCCAGCAACCGGGCCATTCTCTGATAGAGGCCCTTCTCGTCTGCGTTCAATACGGCTACGGGTCGAAACAAACATAAAACGAACACACCTTTTGAAACGCTTTGGGAAATTACATGCGTTTCTGTGTGCTTTTTAAAATTACTTTTCCATTTATCAGCAAAAAAGGCAATCTAAAGTACATCTTAACATGCATATCATACGTATTAGCCGCAGCTGGAGTGTGTGTGTGGGGGGGGGGGTGGGGGGGGGGAGGGGGGCGAATATCAAGTGGAGTGCAGGAGAGGTAATGAAATAGGTGCATTAATATGCCTGTTAGCCCTCCTGTCATCATGGAGATGAGATTTGGTTTGGGGAAATCCTGTGATATTACACGGCAGTGATATCCAAAAGATACAGGTGAAATGGCTTCTCCGTTAATAGCCATGTTTCATTATAACATGCATATTACTTGGGTTCCCAAGAGCTCGCTTTTAATAGGACTACTTTTGGGGAGAGAGAGGTGGGGGGGTGTGTGTGTGTGAAAACTATTGATATGGCTCTTGCATGTGTCATTTGGAGGGGGGGGGTTGGGGGGGGTGCGCCCGTCGGAAATGGGAAAACTGACCAATGATTAGTGACCTTCGTCAATGACAGCGTGTCGGCGCCCAGCCAATCGAGCGGCGCGCGCCATCAGAGGGTTTTAGGTGTATTTACATGGCGGCCGTCCCACTATAACCGAAGCGGGGAACATGTTCATGATCTCTCTCACCTCACTTTAATGAACCGAGGAGACCTATTATGACGGAAGGAAATGGCATACTTAATTCCAGCTCATCTTCGGCGTTGACCCCGGCCGTCATCATCGTCGCAGCGCGCTGCCTTGGGTCCATCGTCTGCTCCTCCGCCGTCGCCTCCGTCGACGGCGGGTCAAAGTAATTTCGGGCACATTCATTTCCTGTTGGAAAAAGTGGTGGGGGGGAGGGTGATGGGGGGGGGGTTTGTAGGGTGGTGTCGGGTGAAGGGGAGTGTATGTGTGTGGGGGGGTGTACAGGTTCGGGTTAGTTGTTATTAGAAGCACATGAACTGAAATGTTAACCCGTTTAGACCGGGGAAAGATTTTTTTTTTCTCCCATTTATTTTGGCTATTAAAAAAAAATAGCAGATCTACAAGCTCGTAGCGCGGCACCGAGTGGCGCGCATTTTTTTGAAAAATCGTGAAAATGTGTGCAAATCTTTGAATATATATATATCTTTTGAAAAGAACATTTTTAACTCAAATCTTTGCTTCTGGGTGGTTTTTGGTTGGTTTTCAGATGAGGGTCGGCGGGAAAAGTACATATAATATTTTGGGGGGGTCCTTGAACCACTGATTATAGCAATCAAAAAAACTGTTAGGATTCAGAAGAAATTTGTAGAATCCCAAGATTTTGCACAAAATGTTCAAGATTTTGTCCAAAAAAAAGTTGAGTGCCGCGCTACGAGCTTGTATGTATATCTGCTATTTTTGAATAGACCAAAAAATGATGCGTTCCCGGTCTTAAGGGGTTAATTTTGAAACCCACACTGTGTGTGGAGAGAGGAAGCCAGGGCAGTGGCTGGCCACCTGATAAGGCTAGTGAGACGAGATGAGACGGGGGGGGGGGGTAGAGAGAGAGAGAGAGAGTAAAGAGAGAAGAAGAGAGAGAGAGAGAGAGAGAGAGAGAGAGAGAGAGAGAGAGAGAGAGTGCTTGGTTTCTTCTCTTCTCTCTGCAGTGAGCCCCTTCTCCAAGGCCCTAGCCAGTGCTCTGGGGCCTAATTAGCATGCCGCGAAAGGTCACGGCAGGCAATCTCTTAAATACGACTGCCATATGTTTGCCGTGTTCAAAAGGAACTAATGAGAAAGTCTACAAGCCCAAAAGTACCTGGATATTTCAAAGACAATACCTTCTAAATACTCCCGGGGTCAGCTCGCGGACCCCCAGAGGAACGAACGGGGGGGGGGGGGGCAAGTCTGGGGGAGCCTAGCCCAGCGCCGATCCAAAGAGAAAATATAACTCCAGCGCCCGCCCGTGTCCCATTGACTTCTTATTAGCAATCACTGACCTATGAGTATCAAGCCCGTGCTCCGCCGAGTTTATGAGCGTCCGATGGCTCCGGGGCTCTCTCTATTAAACAGGTACACCCCAGCAAGCTGCTTTCTTAACTCGTTTAGACCGGGAACGCGTCTGTGTGTCGTTTTTTAGGTTTCTTTGGTGCTATTAAAAAAAATAGCAGATCTACAAGCTCGTAGCGCGGCACCGAGTGCCGCGCTACGAGCTTGTAGATCTGCTATTTTTTTGAAAAATCGTGAAAGTGTGTGCAAGTCTTTGAATTATGTTGTTTTTAAGCGAACATATGTAACTGTCAAATGTCTTAACAAATGTCTATAAAAACTACTGTTGCTATATCAGTGGCGCTCAAACTTTTTCTTGTCAAGGACCCCCCCCAAAATGACATGTTTTTGGCTGCCGATCCCCATCAAAATATGTTGTTCCAGGGACCCCCCAGAAGCAAAGATTTAACTTAAAAATGTTCGCTTGAAAGAATATATATATTAAAAGATTTGCACACATTTTTCACGATTTTTCAGATAGCAGATCTACAAGCTCATAGCGCGGCACTCGGTGCCGCGCTATGAGCTCGTAGATCTGCTATTTTTGAATAGCCAAAGTATAACATAAGGGTGGTTAAACAGGTCTTAATGGGTTAACCCCCAAATCATTCTCACCACGGGCCCGGGAATATTTCACTCAAATCTATAAATTGCTTCGGTCGTGTAACTTTCGGTCGCGGGAGCAGGAGCAAAACAAAGAAAAGGTACTGGCATTAAATCAGTATTACATAATTCCCACACACAATAACCGCCTTTGTAGCGAATGTGTGTGTGTCAACGCTTGGACACGGGGAAAAAAAATGGAAGTTGTGTTTGCATTGCGAGCGCCACTAGCCCACCAGCCCACTTCACAATAAAGAAATGCTCATAGGAAATGACTGTGTGAGAGGGTTTTTTTTTTTTAGCTCTCGAGCTTCAGTTAAACACTCAAACCGAAAATCGCTATGAAGCAGAGAGAGCAAGCCGCATGACTTTTCCCGCACGGTTGCCATAAATTGACTGTGAAATTCAACGTTAAGTCCTTTCACACGCGTCGTCAACAGAGAGTTTGAAACAATTTCTCCGCAAATAGCTCTGAGGTTATGAAACCGTTTTTTCACACAAACCCGCGAATTTGCATAATGGCGGCAGCTTTCGTAGGATCTCGCCTTTTTTTGAGTCATATCTTTGATTTAGCCTAAATAGTCTGGCTGTCCTCCCAGTTCTCCCTCCCCCTCCCCCCCCCCCTGATGAAAATTTCAATTCCCTGCTCTTACATGCGAGCTATCAATAACTCCCACTTCTCTCTCTCGCCTGAGCTACTGTTAACAGAGAAATGTTATAAAAGACTTTGGGGATAACTAAATAGAAGTGTCACAAACATCACAGAGCCTGTCGGGCTGCCTTTATTAGGGGAAGGAGGCAAATGTTACACACTTTGACTTCATGTGTGTGTCTGTGAATTGGCGAGGAAATCTAATCCACATGGGGTCTATTCCGAGAATCAAATGTATTGCTTATTGTGTGGCGGCAATTTCCAATACTGCATATTTTACACTTTATTTATGTAAATGCTATATTCAACAATAAAACAAAACAGATACATTAACCCTTTAAGACCGGGAACGCATCTGTATCATTTTAAGATTTCTTTGGCTCTATAAAAATAGTAGATATACAAGCTCATAGTGCGGCGCCGCGCTATGAGCTTGTATATCTGCTATTTTTGAATAGCCAAAGAAATCAAACAATGACACAGATGCTGCTTTCCCGGTCTTAAAGGGTTAAGTCACAGTCCCCATAACCTAAGCATGCAGGCCTACTCAATAATCACATGTTCCTCAATCTTAATGCCAATACATACAAAGATAAATCCTGAGTATTAATATAATTCAGAGTATACAGTCAGAGTTAAAGGCAGGGTAAATTATATTTGATTGTTAAAGGGTTAAAGCACTATTCTCTGCTAGTAATCATTGCTATAGAGTGTTTGTTGGGTAACAAGGGTCTCCCCCCTCTCTCTTGCTCTTTAATAAATAGAACATACATTTTCTAGTGGGTTGTCAAATTCAACCAATCAGGAAAAAGTACCCATTTATCAGCTTCGGTTTTATAGTGTTCCAGTTCCAATTGTGTCTGCTCATTTCTTTGTGTTCACTCTGTATCCTTGGAGAGTTTTCTTTCCTGATAGGATACAATTGTTATCCCGACCTGAAAATGCATTTTCAATTTAATAATGAGTTGGAGAGGCATGGAGACTCCTGTTACTGAACAAACACACAGCAAAGAGTACTATTTGAATATATAGCTATATAACACTTTATTATATGGCACTTTACCCTACCTTTAAATGAACACTCTTTTTTGCAGAGTGCCGTAAAAGTGCCAGGGTGCCCATCTATGGGTAATGAGCGTTAAGAAGATGTTTCCCTCGAGGCATGAGCTCAGTTCTAGGCTCTCCCTAGGCTGGCAGAGGGAGAGTAGCGCCCAGGATTACATTTGGCAATTGGCACTGGGTGAAAAAATGGGTGGCAAAATTGTGGGATAAAAATGTAGGTTAAAAAAAATTGAGAAGTTGTTTGCCTGAAGAACCATATAATGCCGGCCTGCTAAAATTCTACCAGAAGACTCCATTATGCTGTATTTATCTGAGCTTTTGCGTAACTCATGCGTATAACAATACTAAAAATGCAAAAAGGAATTCTCTCGCTATATAAAACAAAAAATCCAGGTGGAATACTTTGCGTCATGCCTTTTTAAACGGTACGTTGAAAGGCCGTGGCACAGTATATCATGATTCATAATTAGTCTGAGAACACTAGCAGTACACTTTTTGGGCTCATTCCATCCACATGAGAGACACAGACTAATAAGAAAGTTTCCCGTGAATGAATGATTGATTTGACACAGGACGTCCCCCCTCTCCCCCTCCCACCTAACTCTCCCGACATTACTTTTTGCTCCTCTGCATTTTTTTTAATAAGGGCAAGTCATAACCCGCTCGACCCAACCGTGGGTGCCAGATGCTATCTGTCTAATTGTGGATGAGAAGTAAAGAGAGCGAGAGAGAGAAAGACAGACAAAAAAAGACATGACATGTCAGAGACAAACAGAGAGAGAGAGAGCGTGAACCTCTTGATCCTTAATCCCTGTCCTTCCTTTGTTTCTAAACAATGTCTTTCAATGGAGTGACTTCATATTTCGTACCGATAGCTTGTTTTTGAGGTTTAAACTAACAATGATTGGGGAAGAACCACATGAGCTTACTAACATTTCGCAAGGGGCACTTTATGTTTTTTATGGCTTTCCCAGACCAAAATACAAGTGATTTTTTGGATGAAGAAAAACGTGTTGGAAGGTACCAGTCATACATCTAATGCAACTGTTTATTATTCTGTTTATGACTAAAATGATTCATTTCCATTCATTACTTCAGTTGCCTAAGCTCAGAGGATTAGCTATTATCAATCCCAGATCTATAGTTATTATCCATATCTGGGGTGCGTTTGATTTGACATCCTAGACAGAAAGTGAATAATCCTCATGTGCAATGTAGTTGTCATTGTCTTCAACTGTCCCCTTCGATATAACCCCAGTCAATTAACCCTATAAGACCGGGAACACATCTGTGTCATTTTTAAGACGTATTTGGGCTATTCAAAAATAGCAGATCTACAAGCTCGTAGCGCGGCACCGAGTGCCGCGCTACGAGCTTGTAGATCTGCTATTTTTGAAATATCATGAAAAATCTGTGCAAAACTTTGAATGTATATATCTTTAGAGCAAACATTTTTAACTCCAATCTTTGCTTCTGGGGGTCCCTGGAACAAAATATTTTGAGATGGGGGTCCTTAGCCAAATACATATGATTTTGGGGGTCCTTGATATGAAAAAGTTTGAGAACCACTGTTCATAGCAACATACGTTTTTTCAAAAAACGGATTTAGAAGACATTTGTAGAATCTCCAGAAGCAAAGATTTGAGTTAGAAATGTTCGCTTTAAAATATACATATATTCAAAGATTTGCACACATTTTCACGATTTTTCAAAAAAATTGCAGAATCTTAAAATGACACAGATGCGTTCCCGGTCTAAATGGGTTAAGACTAGACCTATGTCTGGGTAGTACAAAACATGGCAATAATGCTAACAATTAGCCGCCGTGCACAGTAGAAGGAAGAAAAAAAAAACAGACAAACAAACAGCATTAAATCAAGAATCTAACATGTGACTCACGCCCGAGAAAAAGAAAGAAAAAAAAAACCCAACTGTCACGCTCGCAACCTTGAACAGATCCTAATTCACCATCCCATTCCTCAAGAGCTCTTCCCTGACACACTGAATTATAAGGGGGCATATTCGTACGCCTGATTGGCCTTAAGCCTCGTTTCGGGGGCGTTTGTGAGCACACACACACACCGCACAGACAGCCTAGAGATCGGCTCGGTAGCGTAGCGCCGTATGCAAATGATGCTCTCTCTCTCTCTCTCTCTCTCTCTCTCTCTCCGATGACTCTAGCCCACCACAAGGCATGTAGCTGAAGAGTGGGAGTCAAGGCTGATTGTGTCGAGGGTACTTCTAGATACAGATAGAACACCCACTCCTGTGGTGTTCCTCCTGTGGAGGACGTTATACGAGGGATGCTTGTTAACCCATTAATACCGGGAACGCATCTGTGTCACTTTAGATGTCTTTGGCTATTCAAAAATAGCAGATATACAAGCTCGTAGCGCGGCACCGAGTGCCGCGCTACGAGCTTGTATATCTGCTATTTTTGAAAATTCTTGAAACATTTTTTTTTTTTTTTTTTTTTTCAAAAAACTGTTAGGATTTAGAAAACATTTTAAAGAATCGCCTCAGGCATTAATGGGTTAAGACATGTTCGCTTTGGAATGCAGGGACTGAGGGCCCCCACCCCCCCCACCTCAATGTAAGGAGAGAGAGAGAGAGAGGGAGAGAGGGAGGTGTGGGAGAATGAATGAGAGAGAGAGAGAGAGAAATAAAGGTTAGATCAGGAACACATCTACTGTCAACAGATTTGAGGCTAATGAAGGATGAAGCCTTCAACCTCTTTCTCCGGCAGCGGGGTCTTGCAGCTCCGCGTTTTTCCGGCGAGCTGCGAGCTGGGCGCTACGGCGGGGTCTGTCACCTCGGATGTTGCGCCCAGGCGGAGCCGACGAGACGGAGAGCTCGCAGCGGCGGCTGCTTCCTCCTCCTCCGTCAAAGGCTGGGTTTTCGATGCCCTCCTCCTCCACGGCGGCGTCTCTCTCCGCTCTCCCTGTGGCCAAGATAAACAACAACACGTGAATAAAAACGCAAATGAATTACATTAAACGACAAATAGCAACAGGAAGGTCAGGGTGACACGTGGAAAAACAAACAAAAAAAACAAAGCGACATTTTAACGGGCGGCAGTGGGTTTGTGCCGGTGATTTACGTGCCCCCAAAAATACTCAAACGCATCCTCGACGAATGTCACTAAAAACACAATTAGGTTAAAATTAAATCAGAATCTTGCAGGAGGAGGAGGAAGAGACGGAGGAGAAAAAAAAAGAGTGGAAGAAGAAATGATTAAAATAATTACAAATTGCGCCCTGACAAGCAAGAGCAAAATTTAGCCCAAAGCCATTTGTCTGTAATTAGTTAATTAATCCTTACACAAATTATGAGCAATAACTCATCAAGCAGGACTCACCCATCAGAAATTCAGCCGACTTGGATTTCTTCTGCTTAGGTTGCTGCAGAGCCTTCTGCTGTAACTTCTGGAGGGAAATTGTTAAATGAATAAATTAGCTGCAGAATGAAGATCATCATTTATGATCCGCAACTAACGCAGTATTTTAAATATGGGACGACCGCCGAAATGTCATTTAATTTACATCGCCGCTAAAGGGGTCAAGCACTAATTGAACAACAGCAGTGGAAAATAATTTAATCATAAATAGATAAGGAAAAGTTGACATGAATGCGTAATGAAGGTCACATTAAAATAGTTCCTCCCCCTTTTTTTTATTCTCCCCCGCCAATGAGCGAGAAAACAACACTCCTGAAAAATTATGTTTGTTTTTTTTATTTATCCTTCTTTTCTTTTTTTTTTGTGTGCATGGCTTTCATGAGAGTGTGCACACTCACGGTACAAATTAACCCATTAAGACCGGGAATGCAAAAATAGCAGATCTACAAGCTCATAGCGCGGCACCGAGTGCCGCGCTATGAGCTTGTAGATCTGCTATTTTTTGAAAATATGTGCAAATCTTTGAATATATATATTATTATTTTTTTAAAGCAAATTTGTAACTAAAATCTTTGCTTCTGGGGGTCCTTGGAACTAAATATTTTGAGATGGGGGTCCGCGGCCAAATACATATAATTTTGGGTGGTCCTTGACATGAAAAAGTTTGAGAACTGATTATAGCAACCCCAACATTAACCCTAACTGTTAGGATTTAGAAGACATGTGTAGAATCCCCCCGAAGCAAAGATTTGAGATACAAATGTTCGCTTTAAGAAATATATATTCAAAGATTTGCACATATTTTCAGGGGCACATTTTTTTTTTAAATGCAGATCTACAAGCTCATAGCGCGGCACTCGGTGCCGCACTATGAGCTTGTAGATCTGCTATTAATAGCCAAAAATAAATCTTAAAATGACACAGATGCGTTCCCGGTCTTAATGGGTTAATATGGATATCCAGGCACTTCTCTCATTATTTACATTCTCATGGACATAACCTAAAACAGGAGAGAGAGAGAGAGAGAGAGAGAAAATAACAGAGCTAGTTTCCCTGGTATTCCTTGATAAGCTCAGAGAAAATACTGAATATGGGATTTGCGAGCGAAGCAATACTACAACCCCAATGTGATACAAAGCAAATTGCTCTGCAGAAGCCCAAATAGTGTCAGAACCTCCGAGCGAGCTCTCATAATAAGGGCTGTGGCCCTTCCTGCACAGCCCATGGTGATGGGGGTGTGTGTAGCAGTTTGTTAACTTTGATGTACATCCTCAAGCATCGAGGAACACTTCCACTTAAATTACTGCACCGCCAGCCACCCGGTGTGGTCAAACGGCTTTATTTATAAAGTCAAACAAACAAAGCTGCAAGGCTCATATTTAAATATAATTGTATTTTTGTGATTTTTCTATATACTGTACCACACACGCACACACACGCACAGCATAACAGTCACGTACACACATGGCATGCTGTACGAGGGCACATATATCTGCCTTTGTGTTTCAAGTGGCACTTGGTCTCGTTTTACAGAAAGGAGATGCCATTGTTTATGCTTTGGAGGGACATTTCCATATATTCCTCCTGACCGCATGATGCCATGAAGTCAACATGTTTTTTTTTAATAGATGTAGGTGGTCCAAATGGGGGGCCGGGGTGTCTGACATGACATGGCATGGAAAGTAAAAGAGGGGACGTATTGAAGCGAGTACCCGACCCCTTTGAAATCAAAGAGTTCTTGTGGAACCCCACTGCAAAGCACAGAGCCCACATTTCATTCATTTCTGCGGACGAGGGGGGGGGGAAACCATAAGAAAGCCGAGGTAAATAACATAAGCAGTTTGTTTTCGTTACGGATATGTTTATGTACATAAAGCGCAGCGTATAACTGTAAGAAGGGGTGGTTGGGACGCTTGCGGAGCTCGAAGCGTGCGGAGCATTTGCGTGAGCATCACTTTTATGCAGATTATTCCAGTGATGAACTGCGCCCTATGCCCATGCACAGCATGCATTTGTATACAATATTTAATTTCAAAGACAAAAAAAAATCAAGGGGTTTGGAGGGGCGGTGCGTGCGTGTGCGTGTGTGTGTGTGTGTGTGTGTGTGTGTGTGTGTGTGTGTGTGTGTGTGTGTGTGTGTGTGTGTGTGTGTGTGTGTGTGTGTGTGTGTGTGTGTGGGAGGGAGGGGGGCGGGGGGGGGGGGGGGTATTTCAACTCTAAATGACAGAGCAATTAAAATGGTGGGGGGGAGGAACTCCAGTCCCAATCTGTTGAGAGAGGGTTTTTTTCTTTTCTTTTTTTTTTTTCAAATCTGTTTTTTTTTACATTCAACAAGCCCTACAGCGAGACATTCATTTATACCGTCGAGATTAATGCTTATCTAATTGTAACTTATTTAAAAACCATTTTCTTTTCGACCGGGCACCAATCAATTTCTCGGAGTTGCACACATTGAGTGGGAACATGAGAAACCGGCAAAATACATCACCGGGGTATCTTTTGTGTCATTTACACTCTCTTGCGTTGCCGTGTATCGCGTGCGAGAAAACAGCAGATCTACAAGCTCGCAGCGCGCCGCGACGCGTGGTCGAGCCTGTCGATCGGCTATTTTTGACACGCGCCGGCGGCAGCTAAGGATACATCTACTTTCTCTCTTCATTTTCAGTCAACTGTGTTGTTCAGCTGTACGCATATTGAGGGAGTGTCACTTTTATGCGTTAGTTTAAGCCATTAAGACCTGAGGCCGATTCTACAAAATGTGAATGTGTTTTTAGAATGTCTTCTAAAAACTGTTTTTTGAAAAAAACATATGTTACTACAGTATGTCAATGGTTCTCAAACTTTTTTTTCAAAATATTTTTGTTCCAGGGACCCCCAGAAGCAAAGATTTGAGTTACAAATGTTAGCTTGAAAAAACAATATCCAAAGATTTGACTTTTTTTTAATGATTTCTCAAAAATAGCAGATCTACAAGCTCATAGCGCGGCACTCGGTGCCGCGCTATGAGCTTGTAGATCTGCTATTTTTGAATAGCCTTCTCCCCGGTCTTAATGGGCTAAGCAGATTGGTAATAACTTCACTAATAACAAAATGAAAACCTAAATGAGCATTTGCCCTCTCGGATTGCATTAAGCACTGTCAATAATTAAGAACATTTGCTTAACGAGACTCGTTAATTTTTACTCACACACAGTGCTGCATGTTATACGTTCATACATACATTCAGAGTTGATACATTGATACAATGAGTGAATGTCAAAGTGTGGTCAATAGATCCGCTCGCAGTATATATGCCCAAACCCCTTGCTTCTCGCAAGCACTTTGCAAGTTTTTAGACACAACAATGCTATATAATGCTGATCGTTGGTTTACTGGTGTAATTAATCATCAAATTAGCACAATGTGGGTGGATAGAATGCCTTCGTTTGTTTTTTTTCTTCCCTCACATCATTGTTTTTGCCCCTGAGACTCGGGGCGCTTTGAAGAGGGGAGCAAAAAAAAAACACAGGAAAAGTCTTATTTAATTACAACATTATCATGTGTTTATCTAAAGGTATAAATAAATAATGTGCTGTGGATTGCCCCCAAATATACTGTACAAAATAATCTATCATAGTGCTTTATCTGGAAAACAGTAAAAAGCAACTATGATGCAACATTAAGGGCAAACATTTATTAAGAATGCAACTTCTCTTCTTTTATTAATTTGCTCCCTCAACTGTTTGCTCTGTCAGAGTTTTCACAGCAGTCTTTGACGTATTATCTAATTTCCCTACATAGTAGCTTCCCTAAGAGCAGTGGCTGTTCATACAGTACATGGACACGTCTTGTTGACTTTGGACACGTTTCAAAGTGAATTAGCTCAATTTCCAACTAAATGTCAACATGTCGTCTGATTAGTATGAATGTATTCTTTGCCCCCGAGTTCAGTTACTGTACAAAGTGCAAAGAAAGGGAGGAAAAAAAGAAAACTTTGTAAACACAGTTAGAAGAGAAAGTACACACACACACACACACACACACACACACACACACACACACACACACACACACACACACACACACACACACACACGCGCACACGCACGCACGCCTCAGGCCTAATGCTTTGGGGGTGGTTGTCGCACATTTCTGTCTAGAGCACTGTTTCTCAACCAGGTGTGTGTGTGTGTGTGTGTGTGTGTGTGTGTGTGTGTGTGTGTGTGTGTGTGTGTGTGTGTGTGTGTGTGTGTGTGTGTGTGTGTGTGTGTAAAAAAAATGGTTTGTGTGTGTCAATATATATATATATATATATATATATATATATACACACACACGCACACGCACGCGCACACACACACACACAGTACCGTTATTAAATGTATACAAAATGTGTCCGTGGACCCCCCATCTCAAAATATTTTGTTCCAGGGACCCCCAGAAACAAAGATAAATGTTAAAATAATTTGCTTTAAAATAATACATATATTCAAAGATTTTCCACACATTTTCACTATTTAAAAAAAATAGCAGATCTACAAGCTCGTAGATCTGCTATTTTTTTGGATAGCCAAAGTATGAAATAATGCTTTTTAGCTCAAATCAAACAATGACACAGATGCGTTCCAGGTCTTAATGGGTCAAGGATTATGTGAAATGTGCTCGCAGTTCAGAGCTAAAAAAAAAAAGGTTATAAGAACCAACTGGTCTACAGGAAGAAGAGAGGAACATGTCTGCTCGTCATCTCTTGTAATGCAATGAATGTCGTTTTAACGCGCAGCGCCATAACCGGATGGAGTACGCATGCTGCTTCTACAAAACCAAGCTCAAACAGTGACATGATCTTTATATATTCTGCCCATCTTGGATTATTATTAATATTGCACTGTCTATTATTATTATTATTGTTTGAGCAACTGTTCCAATAGGCCACTATTGGAGCCGTGTCAATGAGGTTACATGCACAGTACTGCTTCTCCATAAATACATGAGTAAATGTAAAGTACATTAACCCATTAAAACCTGAAGCCGACAAATGTCTTCTAAATCCCACAGTTTTCTGAAAAGTTTGCTGTATCGGCGGTGCTCAAACTTTTTCACGTCAAAGACCACCCAAAATCATATGTATTTGGCCGCAACAACCACCATCTCAAAATATTTTGTTCCAGGGACCCCCCAGTAGCAAAGATTTGAGTTAAAAACGTTCGCTTTAAAACAATATATATTCAAAGATTTGCAGACATTTTCACGATTTTTCAAAAATAGCAGATCTACAAGCTCGTAGCGCGGCACTCGGTGCCGCGCTGCGAGCTTGTATATCTGCTATTTTTGAATAGCCAAAGTGTCAAATAATGCTTTTTAGCTCAAATAAAACAGAAGAGTTCCAGGTCTTAATGGCTTAAATGAAATTTGCGGCACTGCATCAGAGTTGTGTGCCAAGAAAATCGGGTAACATTGAACACACACTACCCCAGCCCCCAGAACCTCTTTTTCTTCCTCTCCTGTCATCTGCAGGCATCTACTGTACTGTACTTCTCTGTATCTCTCTTTTTCCCCGCTATCTTGTTATCGCCTTCCGTCGCGTTAACACGCAAAATGCTTACTTTGCGATCGAAATGAGGAGGAGAGAAAAAAAAACATATCTCTTAACTGGTGACAAGAGAAATCCGCGATGATTTTTTTTCTCTCCCCTCTAGAGAGAGAATGTGATTGTTGTCAAAAGGAATTGGGCACACAACAATGCCTTTAGTTCAGTTCTGGTTAGGCGTTCAAAGGCGTCGCTGGAAGGGGCTTGTTGAGGGGAAGACTGGCTTCTTGCTTGGGCTGCTGGGCTGGGGGGCTGGTTGGTGGAGGGGAGGGGGGCACACGACGAGACCAGCTAGAGAAAGTGAATCTTGCATACTGTACGGATCATCGCCCAGTTCAGCCCCAGTCACATCGAATCCGCCGTCAACCGATTGTGCTTCATGAAACCGTCAACCCTCGTTTGCGTCTAAAACCAACCCCCCCCCCCCCCCCACCCACACCCACACCCCCACCCCCCCACCCCCACCAACACGGCTAGTAAACAAGAGCCGCCCAGGCTGAGCTTGTCCTTCTTCTCCTTGTCCCTGTGTGTGTGTGTGTCTGCTGCCCCCGAACACACAGACAAGCAGCAGCCCCAACCTCAGCATCCCCGTGTCACAAAGCCAACTTAAAGCGCTCGTTTCCAGACAAACACTCCATGTGGCAGACCGCGGAGTCAAGGAAAAACGTTCTGTTGGGCCCTAATCTAGGGCCCTTAAAATTGAGCAAATGCCAAATACCGCATGGTGCAATTTGGATCGTAAATCCGAGAGTCCATGCTATATAGGATTCTCAGGGTATTCTACCCCATGATAGAAAGGAAGAAGTGAAAGGGCAAGTGAAGAAATGACACATACAAACAGATTCTGATATAAATATGAGTGTGAAAGGTATACAGCTACAGTAAAATGATTTAAAACGAGACTTTATGAGACTGTACGACACCACTGCAACATCAATGCGGCTGTAAAATTGCGTTTGTGATGTGATGTTTGTGAAGGGGCCCCCTTTTTATCTAATATAAGCAATTTGTACCGCATGGATCAAGCCATATCAATGAAAATGCCAAAGGAAAGATTAAAACACCTGAAAAGCATATTGAATTAAAAAAACACAAAAAAGGGATAAAGTTGGCATTTTGGTTCAAAAAAGCGTAGAAAAGCACATTTCTATCCATAAAATGTAAACCTATCTCCGTTTAGAGGACAGCCTTCGTGTGTTCACGGTAATTGTAATCCACCAAACAGTTTCTTATTAACCCATTAAGACCTAAGGCTAAAAACGGGAAAAAAATATTAAAAAATCATTTTCACGATTTTCCTAAAATAGCAGATCTACAAGCTCATAGCGCGGCACCGATCAATGGCCAAATGAAAATAAAAAAATAAAAATAATAATACTTAAAAAATAATAAATAAAAAATAATAATAAAAATTAAAACATTTAAAACATTAAAACATTAAAACATTAAAACATTAAAATAAATCTAAAATGACACAGATGCGTTCCCGGTCTCAAAGGGTTAAACAACAACCGCGTCAGTTGGTGTGTAGACAGAAAACATAATTAGTATTCAAGCTTAATTAATCTACGCTGCCCCCCTTTAAGTGAATTAGTCAATTATTTATGCATGTGTGCTCCTTTGATGCTAACAGATTATGTATGTTAGCTGGGGAAAAAACCTTGAAAAATGACTTTGAAAACTTTCTTGCCAGAAAATCTCACTACAAGCTGCGCCGGTTTACTTAGAAATGTCACAGAGAGAGCCATGAATATTCAGTGATTTTGGATAAACTAAAAAAATCGCCTCCTTCAAAATGCATTTCACCATTACAAACATTTCCAGTGGCAGGCAGAGGTGGAAAAAGTACTCGCATTTTTTTTTTACTTAAGTAAAAGTATCAATACTGCAATGTAGAAGTACTCTGTTACAAGTACAAGTCTGGAATAAAAAATTACAAATGTAAAATAGCAGATCAACAATAAAATGTTTGAAAATAGCAGATCTACAAGCTCACAACGCGTCGCGAAGCTTGTAGATCGGCTATTTTCAAATAGCCTACTGTAGGTATAAAACAGGGCTAAAGTGGTTAAAGGACGACTTCACTGATTTTCAAGCTATCTTCATATAATTGGTCCTCACTAATACTAAAATGGTACCATTTTTTTCTACTCGGTCTGTGTCTCAAAGGAGGGCTGTGGACAGTTCAGAGTCCTGTCTACCAGTGACATCATCAATGGGGAATCCAAGCTAATAGAAACTGCAGGTTTTCTATTCCTGGAAAGTTGCAATGCAATAAAAGAAGCCATTGTTCTTGTGTTAATACAAATCTAAATAAAAATTGTGAAATCTTGTTGGAAAAAAAAATCATGCCTAACGATGATGTCACTGGTAGACGGGTTTCTGGACTGTCCACAGCCCTCCTCTGAGACACAGACCAAGTAGAAAAAAATTGTATCATTTTATCATGAGCATTAGTGAGGACCTATTATATGAAGATATGTTGAAAAACGGTGAAGTCGTCCTTTAATGTATGTTTTATAATGTAATAATTTATATCTGCAAAGTAACTAGTAACTTAAGTTTTCAAATAATTATAGTGGAGTAAAAGTGCAATATTTGCCTCTGGGATGCAGTGGACTAGAAGTAAAAGTACTGAAAATTGGAAATACTCCAGTAAAGTAAAAATACCTCAAAATTGTAAATGTACTTAGTTACTTTTCACCACTGAAAAATCAGTCCTTCAAATGCTCACCGTTCCAAACGTTTCCAGTCGCAGTGCACTGGAAATGTCACAATTCACCCTCCAAGGGAGGAGGAGGAGGAAGAGGCAAAAAAATAAATGAGTCAAAAATATGTCGTTTTTTTTGTGTGTGTGCGCAACCCTAATCCGGGGAATGGAAAAATCTAACGCATGTCAGACCGAGGTCTTCCCAAGGATCATGGGAACTCCTCGGGATTTCCAAGAGCCTTTTTGTTTCTCTCCCTCTTGAGAACCGGGCAGTGTGGCCTCTTGCACCCCTCAAACCCCCATTGTGGACCCAAGAGGCAGCGCCGAGGAATGCCAAATGTCAACGGTCACGCCGCACATAGCACCTTCAGAGAGAGAGAGAGAGAGAGAGGATGGAGGTACGAGTACGTGACCTCTCCGTGTTTCACATAATGCAAGCTATGTGGAAAAACTGTACTCACCCTGCCGAAGGTGTCCATGTCCACACGCTGCACGCGGCTGACCCCCCCGAATTATTCTGAACAATGGCCCGGGCCCTGCCAAACAGACATAGAAAGAGAAGGATGAAATAGTATAGAAATGTTGTTAGATAAAATAAAAAGGGGGACGGGGGCATAGGGGTTAAATCTAATGTTAAACTTATCTCTTATAATTCACAGTTTGTTGACGTTGCGAGGTGTAGAATTTGCAAAAAGAGCTATTTTAACCCATTAAGACCGGGAACGCTGTGTCATTTTAAGATTTCTTTGGCTATTCAAAAATAGCAGATCTACAAGGGCATAGCACAAGCTTATAGATCTGCTATTTCTCTTTTAAACACGATTTTATTGGCAAATCTATATATATTTTATATATATAGAGATGTTTTTATTTATTTTTTAAGTGAACATTTTTAACTCAAATCTTTGCTTCTGGGGGATTCTACAAATGTCTTCTAAATCCTAACAGTTTTTTGAAAAACATATTTGTACATCAATCGGTTCTCAAACTTTTCCATGTCAAGGACCCCCAAAATTATATGTATTTGGCCGCGGACCCCCACCTCAAAATATGTTGACCAGGGACCCCCAGAAGCAAAGATTTGAGTTAAAAATGTTGCTTTAAAAATAGATATACATTCAAAGATTTGCAAACTATGTTCACGATTTTTCAAAAATAGCAGATCTACAAGCTCATAGCGCGGCACTCGATATGAGCTTGTAGATCTGCTATTTTTGAACAGCCGTAGTATAAAATAATGGTTAAAGTGGTTACACAGATGTGTTCCCGGTCTTAAAGGGTTAATAGCTTTACTGTACAGCGCCAAAATCCTTCATTCCATTGCGGTGTTATGATATCTCCGCATGCTGTGTTTGTGTGTTTAAAACCCATAATCTCCGCAATGCATCTAGGACGAATGAGGGGATAATAAACACCATTTATTTATTATCACAGATAGCAAATTATTTGCCCTTATTATTCAAATAGTTTATTCATTTACATCTGATACAATATCATTTGGTATTTTTTTTTATCGTTCCTTTCCCTATGGTAATTCGCACGGGCTCTCGCACAAGTTTTCTGCTGAAATAGCAAAACAAACCCCAGGCAAAATGTGAAAGATTATCCCCGTACCATGCGAGCTAGGATGAAATGCTATACTTTTTCACGGCCGAACACCGGCTCCACTGGGTGTGATTGAAAAACATGTAAAGCTATTGAATCTGTGCTTTGTATATGTGAGGGGAAAATGAGTGTTGTAACAAGTGGGCCCAGTGTTTTTGTAATTGTTTCAAATTACACCCGGCGCAATAACTCAGTGAAAGCAGAGCCGCTGTGCTGTGCTGTGCGGTCCGGCGGTATGCATTAAACTAGGAAAAGGGCTATAGCGGGATAGCTGTGTAGCACCTTAATCCATTGAAACCGGGAACGCATATCTGTGCGACCACTTGAAACCAAGGTTGTATACTCTGGGCTATTCGAAAATAGCAGATCTAGAAGCTCATAGCGCGGCACCGAGTGCGGCGCTATGAGCTTGTAGATCTGCTATTTTTGATTTTTTTTTAGAACATTCGTGCAAATCTTTGAATATACATACTGTTTTTAAAAGCACCATTTTTTAACTAAAATCTTTGCTTCTGGGGGTCCCTGGAACAAAATATTTTCAGATGCGGGGTCCGCGGCCAAATACATATCATTTTGTAGGTCATTGAGAAGCTTGAGAACCACTGATATAGAAACATACGTTTTTCAGAAAACTGCTTTAGAAGACATTTGTAGAATCCCCCAGAAGCAAATATTTGAGTTACAAATGTTCTCTTAAAAAAAAATAAAAAAAAAATACATATATATATATATATATATATATATATATATATATATATATATATATATATACATATATATATACATATATATATATATATATATATATATATATATATATATATATATATATATATATATATATATATATATATATATATATAAGTAGGTAATATATTCAAGGGTTTGCAAAACAAATCCATGTTTTTTCAAAAAATAGCGATCTACAAGCTCATATCGCGGCACTCGGTGCCGCGCTATGAGCGTGTAGATCTGCTTTTTTTTTAATAGTCAAAGAAATCGTAAAATGACACAGATGCGTTCCCGGTCTTAAAGGGTTAAGCGTGCAGCAAAAAAAAAAAAAAACTGATTGTGTAAACAACTCTGGGGAGTAATAATTCTTTAGATATATTTACAGCTGTATCTATTTGTCTCCAATCCTACTTATCACCAGTAAACGCAAAAAGAAGGATAACGCTGTTGGATTAAGTGCTAGCTTCGCTGCGCTTCCCGTACATGTGTGTCTCGTTGAATTAAAGCCAACTTTCTCAGCGCCGCTGTGATTCATTCGCCGATTTGTTTTGCTTAGTTACTAATAGGGATGGATGTGTGTGTGTGTGTGTGTGTGTGAGTGGACATTTTTTATAAAAAGGTCGTAAAAAAGCGATTTTGCGAGAAAAATAAATCCATTAGTTGTAAAAACTGTTAGCCAAATTGTTAGCCCACTGCCAACGGCTGGCTCTCGCGAACTACAAGCAGGAGTTTGCCAACAGTTTGTTAACCGCAAAAATTACTGACTCACTTTTCTGCTTGAGGTTCAGGCTTTCTGGCAAAAGGCGTATGCAAATATGCCACAGTTGCGTTCACACACAAGCCCCTACAGTCCTGGAGAGTCTTATGCATTTTCTGGACTTGAGTTAATCCATTTAGACCGGGAACACAGCTGTGTGTCGTTTGAAGATTTCTTTGGGCTATTCAAAAATAGCAGATCTACAAGCTCGTAAGAGTGCCGCGCTACGAGCTTGTAGATCTGCTATTTTTGAAAAATCGTGAAAATGTGTGCATATCTTTGAATATATCTTTTTTTAAAGCGAACATTTGTAACTCAAATCTTTGCTTCTGGTGGTCCCTGGAACAAACTATTTTGAAATGGGGGTCCGCGGCCAAATACATATACATTTTGGGGTCCATGACATGAAAAAGTTTGAGAACCACTGACATAGCAACATGAGTTTTTTTCAAAAAACTGTTAGGACATTTTGTAGAATCGGAACCTCAGGCCTTAACGGGTTAATAACAACCAGTTCCAGTCCAAGGAGATGACTGCCTATGACTTCACAGTAGTTTTTTTTATTCAAATTATCTCATGCTCTCACTCAACAATACACCCGTGGTAAATGAAAATAAAAAGCCTCTGCCAGCAAGCAGATACCCAGACAACATTAGCTATACAGGATTTTCTTGTACAAACATTATGTACGAGAAAACATTATGTTCCTGACCTCTCTCCGCAGAGTTTTTCGACTTAATCGCTGCAGCTTCCCCTGGAATATAAGCGGATCTGCTTTGAGTTTAAATAGGGAGAGGATTTTGGGCACATTAACCCATTCAATCCGGGAACGCATCTGTGTCGTTTCAGGTTTTTAGCTATAACAATTATTTTATACTTTGGCTATTCCAAAATAGCAGATAGACGAGCTCATAGCGCGGCACCAAGTGCTACGCAACGAGCTTGTAGATCTGCTATTTTTGAAAAATACTGAACATTTGTGCACATCTTTTAACATATACATTTTAAAGTGAACATTTGTAAACTATTTTGTTCCAGAGACCTCGGGAGGCAAAGATTTGAGTTAAAAAAAAAATACATATTCAAAGATTTGCAAAAAATGTTCACTCGGTGCCGCACTATGAGCTTATAGATCTTCTGTTTTTGAATAGCCAAAGAAATCTAAAAATGACAGAGATGCGTTCTCGGTTCTAATGGGTTAATCCATGGGGGAACGTAAACAATAAAATGTGTTTTTGCCTATATAATTACCTATACCCAATAGTGTGGATGGATAACAGATGAGCAGGCTGGTGCCTGGCGTGTGAATGTGTGTGTGTGAATGGGTGAATGTAATGGACATTGTAAAGCGCCTTGGATAAAGGAACTATATATGAATGCGTAATTTACCCATTCAAATGATGTAGTTAGTAGTAAATACTAAAAATAAGTAAAACAAACTAAATGAAAAACCTGAATGAAAACCTGTGTATGGCGTGAAAGTCACTTTTCTCTGAGTGTCTCTCAGCTGTGTCCTGAGAACGACAATCACCTCTCTCAACTAGTCCTCTGAGCCAGTGGTTCTCAACCAGAGGTCCGGGGACCACCAGTGGTCCTTGGAGGGGGGTTCCAGGTGGTTCCCAGCTAAAGTTGGTAACCAAAGGGACCCTTATAGATCTTTAACTCTTGAGAGCGTAAAATGAAACCAAATGGACCCAAATGGAACCATTTGAGTTAAATTATTGTTAAACATCTGCATTACTTAATTAAAGACTAAATTACTTAGTTATTTTGATCAACGTTTGCCTGTTATCTCTCCTATGGTACCAACATCAATACAGCATGGAAGTTGTGGACGATAACAAAATATTCGACATCTTGGGTCTGAGAGTCTAAATCTCATCAAACGGTGGTTCCGTGGCTCAAATTACCGAATAAATAATGGACCTTGATATGAAAAAGGGTTGTTAACCACTGCTCTAAGCCAGTGGTTCTGAAGGTGGGGTCCAGGCACCTTGAGGGGGTCCTAAGTGGACCCTTTTAAGGTGTCTGCGCTGAGCAGTGGTGTAAAGTAACTAAGTACATTTACTCAAGTACTGTAGCCTACTTAACCCTATAACGCCAAACGTATCATATATGATACACACATTACACTGATTTTTTAATAAATCAGTGTAATGAATACTTGGACCAAGAACCTGTTGTATCATATATGACACATCCCCACTTCCCCCTGGACCATACCATTTGCACTGCAGGTAGTTACAGAGCCTCAGTTGGTCTGACCCAAAATGGCTGCCATCAACTAAACAGGAGAGGTTGATGCACTACTAACAAACAATTATTTTTTAAGCAGTTCGGGTAAGTTTTCCTAGTATATCTTTACTAATATTTTGAAATAAGTGTTGGATAACTTGAATGCACTTATGAGCTCTCTAAATTTAGCATTTGAGTTTGTTTTTTATGATGTCAAAATGTTTGTATCATATTTGATACTACAGGTCTATAGTACTTTATGATTTGTATCATATTTGATACTACAGGTCTAAAAGAAATGTTTGTTTGTTTTTTTGTAATGTTAAAACCGACTTGATTTTTTTTTTTTTTTTATCCCACGATTTTTTAACCCTATTTTTTACACCCAGTGCCAATCTCTATGTAATCCTGGGCACTACACTCCCTCTGCCAACCTAGGGAGGCCAGGGCCGAGCTCATGCCTCCTTCAATGCATGAGAGCCAACTGACCTTCTTATCACCTGACAGGGGGGAGTTTCCCTGGTTGGACGTAGCGCGTGGAAGGAACACGTTATTCCAACCAGTTCCTTTCCCCTCCATCAGGCGCCCCGGCTGGCCAGGGGGAGGCAGTAAAACCGACTTGAAATAACCCTTGTAATACCCCTTGTATCAAATATGATACAACAAATAAATGATACAAAGGAATGTTAAAAAAAATAAAAAAAATCAAAAATGTTATAAGACCCAATAAAGTGTCCCTTTTCAAAATTTTAGAATTTTCTGACCTTTCTTTCATAGTTCAGGTTCTAGAGGGTTAAAGGACGACTTCACCCATTTTCATCTTCATATAATAGGTCCTCACTAATGCTCATGATAAAATTATAAATTCTACTTGTTCTGTGTCTCAGAGGAGGGCTGTGGACAGTCCAGAAACCCGTCTACCAGTGACATCATCGTTAGGCAGGATTTATTTTTCCAAAAAGATTACATTTTTTTTATTCAGATTTTTATTAAGGCGAGAACAATGGGATCTATGATTGCATTGCAACTTTCCAGGAATACAAAGCCTGCCGTTTCTATTAGCTTGGATTCCCCATCGATGATGTCACTGGTAGACGGGTTTCTGAACTGTCCACAGCTGTCCTCTGAGACACAGACTGATTAGAAAACAAATGTACAATTATATCATGAGTATTAGTGAGGACCTATTACAGTATATGAAGATAGGTCAAAAATGGGTGAAGTCATCCTTGAAGTAAAATGTTGAGGTATTTTTTACTTTACTGGAGTATTTTCAGTACTATTACTTCTACTCCACTACATCTCAGAGGCAAATATTGTACTTTTACTCCACTACAATTATTTGAAAACTGTAGTTACTAGTTACTTTTTGCAATTATCAATTATTATATAAAACATAGATTAACCACTTTAGCCCTATTTTATACATAGGCTGTTTGAAAATAGCCGATCTACAAGCTCACAACGCGTCGATGAGCTTGTAGATCTGCTATTTTCAAACATTTTTTTTTTTTTTTTTTGGTTCATTAAGTAAATTTTGATACCGATACTTTCGTACAACATTTTGAAATCCGAACTTTGACTTGTAACAGAGTTCTTCTACATCGCAGTATTGATACTTTTACTTAAGTAAAACATCTGAGTTACTTTTTCCACCACTGCTGAAAGCCTGATCCCAGAGGATCGTTTGGGAGCCGTCACGCGGCAGGTTCCCCTTCCTTCACTATGGCATGATGTGACCTGAAATCATGCACTTGCCATTCTTTGTTTAGTTTTTTTAGTTTAGTTTTTTTCACTAACAGGGGTCAGGGAACGCAACTCAATAGTCACAGAGGGACAGGGACACCGTGCACCGCAGAATATCCTATCTGCGTGTGGAGGACAGAGGGCCTTTTCTTCATATTTTGACAACAGCCAGTCGCTCCCTGTAGACACACAGTTCACGCAGCTTGACAATGGAGGAAGAAAGAGGCCAGACGATGGTTTCTCCCTCGACATTGCAGTATAATGGAAACGTTGCCCTCTCACCCCTTAACCTATTCCAACCCGGGAACGGTATTATCTACAAAATGTCTTCTAAATCCTAACAGGTTTCTGAAAAAACATATGTTCGCTATATCTAGTGGTGCTCAAACTATTTCGTGTCAAGGACCACCCAAAATTATATGTATTTGGCCGCGGAACCCCATCTTAAAATATTTAGTTCCAGGGACCCCCCCCCCCCCCCCCCCCCCCCCCCCCCCCGGAAGCAAAGATTTAAGATACAAATGTTCGCTTTAAAAAATATATTTTCAAAGATTTGCACCAATTCTCACGATTTTTCAAAAAATAGCAGATCTACAAGCTCATAGCGCGGCACTCGGTGCCGCGCTATGAGCTTGTAGATCTGCTATTTTTGAATAGCCAAAGTATACAATAATAGTTGTCGCTAAAATCTAAAATGACACAGATGCGTTCCTGGAATGAATGGGTTAAATGTACTCTTTGCACTTATATTCGTGTTATATTTGTACAAATAATGATTCAATAAGCTCATCTTAAGGTGAAGTTGAAGCAGACTAGGCCTCACTACATGTACACTATGCACAGGACTGACCGATGCGAGTGAATCCACTGAATATATATATAAAGGCTTTCTTCAAAGCAAAAATGACACAGGAAGCTTATTGCAAGACATAGCGTTAAGATTAAGAAGAGCAATCAATTGTTATCTTTACCTTTTCGTGTGAGCGGCCTCTCTATTCCCCTTGTCCGCCGCTTACACTGCGGTTGTCAGGGTGACGATGACGCTGCGCGCACACACACACACACACACATGCGCGCGCGCGTGCGCGCAAACAAACACACACACACACACACACACACACAAAGAGTGTCATATAACTGTACTCTTGTTCACCCATGGCTGATGTTACCCTAGAGGGAGAAAGTCTTGACTGAAGAGAAAGTTTTGGAATCCAGTAACGGCTCCTGTGTCGTTTAAATTAACCTATCTGGTCAAACAAAATTAACGCCAGCTAGCTAGCACGCAAGCTAGCTAGAAACAAACAAAACAAAAACAAACATCAAAGCTGATATATGACCATAATCAGGAAGTCAAGGTTATACAATTTCACATTTTGAAGAAGGGGAACAACAGACAGGACAACGGCGGGTCTGTTTGTTGTGTCAGCGTGAACAGTGGGGTTGATTTGTGTGAAGGATATAACGTTTCGTCCGTGTGAGAAGTGGATTATCTTCCAGGTGGCTGCGCCGTTTGTGTTTTAAATGTTTGGTTAATTATTAATGCAGAAGGTGGCACAGGTTTGCCAACTACCTGAAATTCAAACCCGGGCCGGGTGTCCCTTATTTCTGAGAAAAATAAAGGACACGCAGAAAAAAAGGTAAAATCTCACTGTAAACAGTATATGTACAGTTTATATTATATGAAGCACTTATATCAATACTGCAATGTAGAAGTACTCTGTTACAAGTAAAAGTCCAGAATTCAAAATTGACTTGAGTAAATGTACAAAAGTATTGGTATCGAAATATACTTAAAGTACCAAGTTAAGTACCAGTTAAAATACTAAAATGTTTGAAAATAGCAGATCTACAAGCTTGTAGATTTGCTATTTTCAAATAGCCTAGGTATAAAATAGGGCTAAAGTGGTTATTGTATGTTTTATAATGTAATCATTTATATCTGCAAAGTAACTGGTAACTAAAGTTTTCAAATAATTGTAGTGGCGTAAAAGTACAATATTTGCCTCTGAGATGTAGTGGAGTAGAAGTAAAAGTATTGGAAATTGGAAATACTCAAGTAAAGTACAAATACCTCAAAAGTGTACTTAAGCACAGTACTTCAGTAAATGTACTTAGTTACTTCACACCGGTAACACTCATGCCGTCATGCCCATGTGGAGATGTTTGGCCACAAAGCTCTGAACACCTCTCACTAGTCCTTTGTAAACATCCATTATGCAGTATGACAATCCACATGAAGGGTCCCCATGCATGCATTAATTAGAGGGGACTGCACTCCTCAAACAAAGGTACAGTAAGACAGCGAGGGTTACAGATGCCGGTTACAGGTGCACAATGGCTGGCAGTTCGGGCCTCGTATGATTAGCATAAAACACATTAACCACATGTGTTGGCCAATGAAACCCTGTACCTAGCACGCACGCACACGCACAGACGCACACGCGCACACGCACACACACACGCACGCACACACGCACACACGCACGCACACACACACACACACACACACACACACACACACACACACACACACACACACACACACACACACACACACACACACACACACACACACACACACACACACGCGCACACACACACAGATTAGCCCCAGACTAGGGATGTCCAATATTAGCATTAATATTGGACATCACTTTATTGATATTAGCACTCACTTTATTGAAGACCTAACAACATCACTGTATTATATTAGATTTATTAGATATTATAACTACTTTATTTTATTAGATATATGATGTTGTTTCCTGACAAATAGTTGACTTTTGGTGAAAAAGCATATATCGGTATGGGTTGATATCGGTATTGGAAATTAGGAGCTGGACAATATCAGTATATCGGATATCGGTAAAAAAAAAAGTCAATATCGAACATTCCTGTCTCAGACTACTGAAAACAGTTGGAGGTTAAACCAAGGGATAAGGTCGTAGGACAAGGTCACATAAACACACAGACATACCGTACTGTCTGCCATTATACACGGTGCACAGCCTCCAGTGTGGCAGGTAATTATATCTACGTTACCCCATATTACAGGCCGTTGGAATCCCTTTGCTTATTAGGCCGGTTTGCATGTGATCTAAATAAGATGTCCACCCGATGTGCACCGCCCACTTTCCGGCTTATAGCTGTCCTTGATCGTTTGTACGATTAAATATGGACCGAAAACCTCCTATCTTATGCAATTAATTCTCTATGCAGGCATGAGAGTGGCTAATGATGTTATCTTACCTAATTAACCTGTATAGGGATTCAACTCCAGGACAGAGAACGTTCCATCCTTCATCCAAGTATTCGTTACTATCATTACAATCATTATCATAAAAAGGGCTAACTTACGGTGTTGGCCATTCTACCGCTATTAATCTAGATTGAGACTGTTCTTTTTTCCCCCCCTCCCCTTCCTTGAATTTGTGGGGAGGCTCGGGTCATTTTTAATCATCACTAACAAGGATGGAAATTATGGTATGAAACCAAATAAGTTACATTTTGGACGCAGCAATCAGTGGAGAGCATAGGGCTGTACGATAATGTCTGTTCAATGCCTAAACTGTACATTAATTTAACCCTTTAATACCGCGAACACACCTGTGTCATTTTAGATTTATTTGATTTTTTTTTTTTTTTTTAAGCAAATAGTTTTAACTGTCCGAGTTTCTGGGGTTAGAAGGGGGTTCTTCTTCTTCTTCTTCTTCTTCTGGGGGTCCCTGGATCAACGTATTTTGAGACGGGGGTCTGCGGCCAAATACATATCATTTTGGGGGTCCTTGACATGGAAAAGTTGGAGCACCACTGATACAGCATCATACGTTTTTTTCAGTTAGGATTTAGAAGACATTTGTAGAATATATAATCAACGATTTCCACATTTTTTTTTCAAAAATAGCAGATCTACAAGCTCATAGCACGGCATTTTTGGATAGCCAACGAAATCTAAAGTGAGACAGATGCATTCTCCGGATTGAATGGGTTAAAAGTGTACCATATGGTCCAGGTAAAGTAAGTGAGGTATATATGGTGGATGGAGTCTCTCCTCAGTCTGTCTCCTCACCAGTGGTGGAAAGTAACTAAGTACATTTACTTAAGTACTGTACTTAAATACAATTTTGAGGTATTTGTACTTTACTTGAGGATTTCCAATTTCCAATACTTTTACTTCTACTCCACGACATCTCAGAGGCAAATGTTGTACTTTTACTCCACTACATTTACTTGAAAACTTTAGTTACTAGTTACTTTTCAGATATAAAATATGATATAATGAAACATACATCAACCACTTTAGCCCTATTTCATACCTAGGCTATTTGAAAATAGCAGATCTACAAGCTCACAACGCGTCGCAACGCGACGCGTTGTGAGCTTGTAGATCTGCTATTTTCAAACATTTAGTACTTTTACTTTTGGTACTTTAAGTACATTTTGATGCCAATACTTTTGTACTTTTACTCAAGTAAATTTAGAATTCTGGACTTTTACTTGTAACAGAGTATTTTTATATTGCAGTATTGGTACTTTTTACTTAAGTAAAGAATTTAAGTACTTTTTCCACCACTGCTCCTCACTAGCAGCATAGTGACTCATTTCACATTATCATCATCATCATCATCATATCCCCAACATGTCACCCATTCAAACCCCTGACACACCACCGCCGATGGCCTCTTGACCCCTGCAGGGGATCACAGGCTCCTCCGCTGTGCAATGCGTCACTATACGCTACAAAAGAAACAAAACGTATTTATAGTGCAAAGTTTCATTTTTGACAGTTGTCCAATTTCCTCCAGGGTCTTTGTGCGTGAGCTTGCAGTCAGTGTGCTCATCAAAGGAGTGGATTTACTGCCTGTCAAAAGTCGGTTAATAGATCCTTGTCAGAGAGGACTCCGTTGCATGCAAGATGCGGTAAACGTGTTCCTCAATTGACCCCGACCGTCTCTGAGATCTAACCCTTTAATGATGACCCTAGGGCCACTTTTTAATCATTATTTGCGTTGCCCTTTTAAAAATTATTCCGTTCCTCTGCACAATTTTGACTCTTACAGTATCACCACTTAAGCCCTGTTTCATACTTCGTCCTATGACAGTTAGGGGAAAAAAAAGCCGATCTACAAGATCTTTATTTTTGCAAATTTCATTTTTTTTTTTACAATTTATGACTGTAATCGGCTATATTTTATTTGACAAATGTTAAATGTTATTTTATTTTTTTATTGTATTAAAAAAATTTCATTTTCCCCCAAAAATATAAAAAATAAATGACAAAAGTTATCGAAAAAACACGGCCCACTCGCGTACTAGGAGGGCAGGGTGAGTCACCAGAACCTGGACGGGGTGTTTTTGATTACTCTAACATGTTAAAAACGGAGTTTGAAGTTATAATGGGTTGTATAGGAAGGGGGGCGTGTCTGATAAAATGAATATCAAATATCTAAATAATGAATCAAGCGACTTAAAAACTGTCTGGGGGGTTCACATAAGCCAGAGTAGACGATAAAATGACCCAACGTTTTTTTGAAAGGGAAATTTCCCTCTAAGTAAGAAATCTGTGCGCTTCTTTCACCACTGACAGTGAACACGTCAGCTAACCCTATACTCTCTGCAGAGAACTCCTGTGGACTGTGGTCACAGAAACCGCAGAGCAAGCGTGCTAGAAATAACTGGGAGAACGTGAGATACGGTATTAGCTAATATTGAAAGTGTGACTTAATAATGCCAATATTCCTGGTCATTAGCTTAAAACTATAAAGCAGCTAAATTATACTGACGAGGATGGGGTTTTTTTGGGTGATAAGTGACATAGTGACTTCGCCACGGCCAAGTGCTTACTGTACCGTATGCGTGATCCTTTTAACGCTGTCCAAAAGGAAGTGTTATTTTGCAACAGTTTCAGTATCATTAGGAAGTGTAACGGAATGGAAGCAAAGGGGTGTTAATACTATGGAAATAGCAATACATAATGATCTTCAAATACGAGGTAGCATTCCAATTAACTAAGTGTGTTGACGAAAGGCCTATATCTACAGAATGTGTACGAAATGAGTATCCATAACCTCCATCATCGCGGGTCAACGCTGCTCTTTTGAAGCTTGAGCTTTGAAAGTAAACACAATGTTAAGCGCATGTTGTGAACTCTGCATCAGGGCTGTTTGCAACACTGAGCGTATACGCTAGCTTTAGCGCGTTCATATTTGACTAATCTACGTGTGAATAATGAAGGAGCCTTCAAGGTTTTTTGTATGCATTTTCCCTTCAAAGGCAGCGTTATTGATGGCCTCATCGTTCTTATGGACTTAACCCTTTAAGGCCGGGAAGGAAACGCATGTGTGTCATTTTAAGGTTTCTTTGGCTATTAAAAAATAGCAGATATACAAGCTCATAGCGCGGCACCGAGTGCCGCGCTATGAGCTTGTAGATCTGCTATTTTTTAGAAAAATCGTGTCCCTGGAACAAAATATTTTTAGATGGGAGGGGGTCCGCGGACAAATATATATTATTTTGAGGGTCCTTGACACAAAAAGTTTGAAAACCATTGATAATAATAATGAGCAACATAAGTAAAACAAATTATGAAAAAAAAAAAAAACTGACAGACATTTGTAAAATGTTGAGTTTTTTTTTTTGTGAATTTGTGAAAAGATTTGAGTTAAAAACTTTCGCTTTAAAAAAGTATATATATATATTCAACCTACAGATTTGCACACATTTTCACAATTTAAAAAAGAAATAGCAGATCTACAAGCTTGTATATCTGCTATTTTTATATGGCCTAAGAAATCTTAAAATGACACAGATGCGTTCCCGGTCTTAAAGGGTTAAATATAGGATGAAATATTTTGACGCGTTGATAGGAGAGAGAGGTGGGCGGGCGTATAGGCCAAATAAACACTCGCTCCAATCAATCACTTGATTATGAATGAAGGCTTATTTCACCACCTTTCCTGGCCTTTGCTTGCTCACCCTGAGATCACCTTCATAGCTAATCTGCGTGTGTCACATCTGCGTCTATTTCGGGAAAATCTTTAGAGAAATAAATTATTTCTGAGGAAGTGAAGTATGAATCTCCAGCGCTTCGCTCTGACCTTCGCGCCGTAAACTACAAAAAAAAACGCAGCGATCGATCGCTACCCTCTGAAGATGCCGCGGTATTGTATTTTGGAATAAAAATGGACCCAAAAAAAAAAGAAGGAAAAAGTCGAGCCAGACGAACAGCTGTATTGAGATAAACCGTCACCCCCATATGCTGAGGAAAAACAATCTCTGTGCGCGTTATGCAGGCTGAAGATACTTAACCCATTAAGACCGGGAACGCATCTGTGTCATTTTAAGTTTTCTTTGGGCTATTCGAAAATAGCAGATCTGCAAACTCTTAGCACTCTGTGCCGCGCTAAGAGCTTGTAGATCTTATATACTGTATATACTGTATGTTTTTAAAGCGAACATTTTTAACTCAAATCTTTCTTCTGGGGATTCTACAAAATGTCTTCTAAATCTTAACAGTTTTTAAAATGTGTATTATGTTGCTATACTATCAGTGGTTCTCAAACTTTTTTCATGTCAAGGACCACCCAAAATGTTGTTCCAGGGACCCCCCCAGAAGCAAAGATTTGAGTTAAAAATGTTTGCTTAAAAAATATATATATATACATTCAAAGATTTGCAAAAGAAATCATGCTTTAAAAAAAAAAGAAGATCTACAAGCTCATAGCGCTGCACTCTGTGCGGCACTATGAGCTTGTAGATCTGCTATTTTTGAACAGCCAAAGTATAAAACAATGGTTAAAGTAGTTACACGGTATGCGTTTCCGGCCTGAACGGGTTAATCAACTAACATTGATATTACTTCTAGCAATTAGGAGCATGCTGGTAATGATATGAGTTTTCAGCTGTAAATAATTATGCTGCCTGCGGGCCATACTTTAATTCTCGGCTGTGTATCTATAAACAATAATCAAACCCAACAGCAGCAGCGGGCTCAAAAGTTGGGAGATTTGCGCTTTGCCGAGCACATGGCTGGTGGAGTAGCTTATTGGAGCCCTGTGGTGATGCCAGTAGTCAGGTCACCTTCAGGTGCTCTCTCGTCTGTGAGTCAGTGCGCTAATGTGCTAGCGCTATTGATCAGGCTGCGCGGATGCCAGCAAAAAAAACGCACATGCAAATTCTACACAGATGGGAACACACACACACGCTGGAAAATAAATTGCCAGAGAAGTTAGGGTACACCACGCCGCAGGCGCCACACACGCGCACAAGCATGTACGCACACATGCTAGCACGCGCATGCTCGCGCACTCCCGCACGCACGCGTGCGCACACGCGCCATGCACACACAAACACACAGCTTGAGTGATTGTACTGTACAGCAAACAGCATGTGCCTTGGTAGGACATAATGCGTATTGGTCACTGTAGTCCAGGGGTCTTTTCAGGGCAAGGACCCCCTAGCTGAGATAGAGATGAAGCAGGGACCCCCTCTATATTGTATAAAATTGTGTTTCAGATAAACTTCTTCTGCTCTTTTTTCCCTCTACACCTATAACTCTTTGCCAAAAATAGCCGATCTACAAGCTCACAACGCCTCGCAGCGCGAGGCGTTGTGAGCTTGTAGATCGGCTATTTTTGGCTAAAGTTCTCCTCAGAAAAGTGATGCTAGGGTTCAAGTGGTTCATGTAAAACAAAAGAATCCTTTCACACAAAGATTTGGCGGACCCCCCGGACCCCCTGTTGAAGACCCCTGCTGTAGTCTACAGTTGGTTCTCAAATATTTTTTATGTGAAGGACCCCCGAATTGATAAGAATTTAGCCCGCGGACCACCATTTGAAAAGCTTATGTGTAATAAGTGCAACTTTATTAACTAGCACAGAGTTCCCTCTGCGTATTGTCACTGCAGACAAACAAAGGAGCTCGCCATGATCTAGTGCGGAGTTTAATGTTTCTTAATTACAACCAAATATCTGTCTGAGTGGGTGCTCTGACTCATTTTACTTGCTGCTGGGTTACAAACCACTCCGCCGCTCTCCAAAGTAATGGAAATAAAAAGCATGTTATGAATACAAAACAAGAAAACAAATGCTATTTTCAGAATAAGACCGAACAACGGCAAGACTATACAGTCAGGCTTACTGCTTTGCTGTTCTAATGGACATCCATACCTCCAGAGAAAACCACGCAAAACAAAACAACCTAATCCTGTAATAATGCAGCATTTAAACAGGAAATGCAGCATTTAAACAGGAAATGCAGCATTTAAACAGGAAATGCAGGACTTTCCAATCCAACTCCAGCTGAAGTAGGGGGCCAAACATCAAAAGGAAAGGGCCCTGACAGCTAACTCTTATTCACTGTCAAACAGGAAGCACTGCCGTGCCAATGTCCAAGGACTAAGATGAAGAACATAATTAAGGAAACCTATGAAAGCCGGCACTGGGCCTGAGATTAATTAGCCTGGTGTCAATATCCTCATCAATACCCGATTAACTAATGACACATGGCCCAATGAGGGCTATCGATCGACTTCCAAGTCTGCTGCGTTAATAGGTTGAAGTCGACACTCTGTGGGGACAGGAGACTGAGAGGAGAGTTTCGAGGAAATACAGTATGCTACTGTAGTGGTACCTGAACACACAGAGGTATCCTAAAGTCACAGTTCCACCACGTTCTACACGATGCGGTATCATCATGCCTCGGGATGTCCGATAATATCGGCCTCCCGATATTATCGACTGAAATTAGCATGCAAATTTTATATCGGAAAATATCGGTATCGTTTTTTGGGGAAAAAATACACTTTTTATTGATTTTTTATTTTGAATACGTTAGAGGAGTTCTTACTGTATGGTGTGTGTGTGATATGAAATGTGAGCTTACCATAATCACAGTAATCCTTAATCATATTCCATCATATTCAAGGGCTTTTGATTTGAGCGAAAAAGCATTATTTTACACTTTGGGCTATTCAAAAATAGCAGATATACAAGCTCATAGCGCGGCACCGGGTGCCGCGCTACGAGCTTGTATATCTGCTATTTTTGAAAAATCATGAAAGTGTGTGCAAATCTTTGAATATAAATATTTTTAAAGCGAACATTTTTTAACTCAAATCGTTGCTTCTGGGGGTCCCTGGAACAAGATATTGTGATGGGGGTCCGCGGCCAAATACATATCATTTTGGGGGTCCTTGACATGAAAAAGATTGAGCACCACTGATATAGAAACATAAGTTTTTCAGAAAACTGTTGGGATTTAGGAGAATCGGCTTCAGGTCTCAATGGGTTAAGTGGTTAAGCTGTGTAAATACAGCACTGTCTTTGTGCATGGGCTGTTGCGTGTGGATGTGTGTTTACATGCGTGAGTCTGTTGAGCGGAGAGAGAGAGAGAGAGAGAGGGATGTGTGAATGGGTGAGAGTCACTAGTAGCTCCTCCCCCAGCTCCTCCTTCTGAGGGTGTGGCCACAGAGTAAGGCTCCGCCCACTGCCTCACGCAGCAGCGGAATGCAGAGGGAGCAACCCACTGCCGCGAGACAAGTCCAGGTGTGTGTGTGTGTGTGTGTGTGTGTGTGTGTGTGTGTGTGTGTGTGTGTGTGTGTGTGTGTGTGTGTGTGTACATATATACATACAGTGGTGGAAAAACTACTCAATTCTTTTACTTATAAGTAAAAGTATCAATACTGCGATGTAAAAAATACAAAAAGTCCGGAATAAAAAATGTATTTGAGTAAAAGTACAAAAGTATTAGTATCAAAATGTACTTAAAATACCAAAAGTAGAAAGTACTCATTATGCAGAATGTCCCATTTCACACGTTTTCAAATGTATAAAATGCATGCAAATATTTTTTGAAAATAGCAGATCTACAAGCTCACAATTTTCAAATGGCCGAAATGTATATAGGGCTGAAGTGATAAATGTATGTTTTGTAATAATAATCTAAATCAAAAAAGTAACTAGTAACTAAAGTTTTCAAATAATAGTAGTGGAGTAAAAATGTAAAAATGCAATATTTGCCTCCGAGATGTAGTGTAGTAGAAGCAAAAGTACCGAAAATTGGAACTACTCCAGTAAACTTTAAGTACAAGTATCTCAACATTGTACTTAAGTACAGTACTTGAGTAAATGTACTTAGTTACTTTACATACAGTTGCCATTACTGTACAAATCACCTATCGAATGAAGCCAAAACACATCATAAAAAACACACAAAGTTACCGTAACAGAAAAGTCACGGTTGACCAACTTAGGTTTCGAACAAAAACACACAGATGGAATTTGACCTTGCGGACCGGTCGCTGACATCACAGGACGTTCGGTAAAGCAACCGGGATGCACCATTCAAGGAAAACGGAATGAGAGCGAGAGAACGTTTGTGTCCGTGGGTTTGGACTGTTGCTCTTTGAGGGCAGCCGATTTCCAACAAATGAGGTCAGCTCTGATCTCTCAGGTCACTAGCGAGCCTTTACATCTGTCTAAATAACCAGGGGAGAGAATGTTTGAAATGTAAATTGCGTTCCGATGGGGGCGTTCTCGAACACAGCTTGTGCTCCGCTGGACACGCAACGCCGGGCCCTTAAGGGTCGGCCAGGGAGGGCCTCGTTGAGCTATTCATAGAGGTAGCCGTCCACTAGCCTTCCCCTGCCTTTTAAGTTGTTTTTTTTTAAAGGGTATAATGTTCACTGTGTGAGTTTAACCTGGATCTCTTTTGAAATTTTAATGATCTATTTCCTACGGTTAATGATTCAACAGCCAGGTTTACTACTGCATGTGTGCACTGGCATATTAACACACGGGGCGAAGCAAGGCGGCTCTCAGCATTCACAAGTTAACTAAGACGACATTACATCTCTCTCTCTCACACACACACACACACACACACACACACACACACACACACACACACACACACACACACACACACACACACACACACACACACACACACACACCTCAATCATCACTCGCTTGCTTTTTCGACACGACATAAAGCCCAGACATGTCAATATGTTTGTTTGGGTGGGATTTTAAATGAGCACCGTCGCTAAATTCCCCGACAACACGTGCAGATTCTTTTTTTTTCAGGATAAAAATCTCTTCGGGAGCCTGTTGAATGGGCGTGAGGGCTTAAGCGTGCACTATTTGTTTAACCAGAGATGAGGAGTTGATACAGTTAATGCTCCTCTGTCAGTGACACACAATCCTCTCAACTCAATCATGTCCCGTAGATCACAGAGAGCTTCTGTGTTTGCACAGGGAACCGACCTAGACATTTGTTTAGCATACGTTCTGTGCTGTTTGTCAGGCTCTACTCTCAAAGAGCGCTTCGTAACGCATGACCTGCAAAGCAACCAACTGAGAAGTCAGAAGTGGGTCTTGTGGGTTGATTAGTAAATGTCATCTCTTTTAAATGTCAGCCGCGGAACGCCACGATTCCTCGACTAAAAATAACCTTTTTCGGCATGAAGATATTTGCAGGCAATTAGCGCATTGCCGCATTGATTTGGTTCCGTGTTTTCCAGCTGAATGTTTTGAGTTCTATAAAGTCCCGATTTTCTCCTGAAGCCTGATTTATACTCAGTGGTGTAAAGTAACTAAGTAGTACTTAGTTACTTTACACCACTGAGTATAAATCATACTCAAAATCAATACTTAGTAAGTACTGTACTTAAGTACAATTTTGAGGTACTTTTACTTTGCTGGAGTATTTCCAATTGTCTATACTTTTACTTCTACTCCACTACATCTCAGAGGCAAATATTGTACTTTGACTCCACTACAATTATTTGAAAACTTTAGTTACTAGTTACTTTGCCGATATCATATCATTTATGATATTATGAAACGTACATTAACCACTTTAGCCCTATTTTATACGTAGGCTGTTTGAAAATAGCCGATCTGCAAGCTCACAACGCGACACGTCGTGAGCTTGCAGATCTGCTATTTTCAAATATTTTAGTACTTTTACTTTTGGTACTTTAAGTACATTTTGATACCAATACTTTTGTACTTTTACTCAAGTACATTTAGAATTCTGGACTTTTACTTGTAACAGAGTTGTTCTATATTGCAGTATTGGTACTTTTACTTAAGTAAAGAATTTGAGTACTTTTTCCAACACTGCACGTCACGGACCGAAAAGTTGCATTGCAGAGCTTGTAGATCTGCTGTTTTCGGCAGACAGTATAATTCAGGCACTAGACTGTAATCTCATGCAGTCCCTGTTGAAATGATGGCTGTTGCTTTTTTTCCCACAGCATTTAGATTGCAGAGCAACATGGAGTAAGTGACTGATGTTTGACGCAGAATCGTTTCCCTTTCATTCATTCCTGCCTCGCTCGCTCGCTCGCACGCCGTTCCTCTGTCAAAACCCGGAGACAACCGCACGAACCGTTCCCCCACACGAGAGGGTGTTAACCCGTTAAAACCGGGAACGCATCTGTGTCATTTTAAGATTTTAACCATTTTTGAGCATTATCTTGTACTTTGGGCTATTCAAAAATAGCAGATCTACAAGCTCATAGCGCGGCACCGAGTGCCCGCTTGTAGATCTGCTATTATTATTTTTTTAAATCATGAAATTTGTGCAAACCGAACAACTCAAATCTTTGCTTCTGGGGGATTCTACAAATGTCTTCTAAATCCGAACAGTTTTTTGAAAAAACTTACGTTGCTATAATCAGTGGTTCTCAAACTTTTTCATGTCAAGGACCACCCACAATTATATGTATTTATCCGCGGACTCCCCATCTCAAAATATGTTGTTCCAGGGACCCACAGAAGCAAAGATTTGAGTTAAAAATGTTCGCTTTAAAAATATATATATATATTCAAAGATGCACGAATTTTCATGATAAAAACAAAAAATCACACCCAGTGTGAAGAGAGTGGTGCCTTTGAATTAGTGTAACTCGTTGCATCCTTGAGTTGAAATCAGCTGCAGCTGTCGAGGCCGTGCTCAAACGGACGGACGGACGGACAGACCCACACAGTGTAGGAGTGGCTGACACCACTCAAAAATAGCAGATCTACAAGCTTATAGCGCGGCATCGAGCTTGTATATCTGCTATTTTTGAATAGCCCAAAGAAATCTAAAGAAATGACACAGATGCGTTCCCGGTCTCAACGGGTTAAATGCCGGCATGTGTCGGGCAAGCAGCGCACAAGAGCTCAATATATCCAGCGCCAAGTTATAAGGAAGACAGAAAGCGAGGCATCCTCTGTTGTTGTAAAAGTCATACACCGCTCCGAGGCAACCAGAACGACAAAAGAAGCGAAGTCGTGAACATGTTATGAAGCGAGATTGGGAGAGAGTGGCAAATTGGTAATTAGCCCGTACGTTGCAAATGAGCATTACAGTCTTGCTTATGACTCTCCTCCGCGGTCCCCGAAGCCTCTTCTATTAATTTTAGCTCAGAGGGGCAATCCATAAACAGAGCTGAGTAAGCTGCAAGCCCTTAAATGACGAGAGCGGATGGAAGGGCCTGCTAAACACGCTGAAGCCAGACCCGAGATAATGCACGGCTCAAATTATAGTAGGTAAGACATCGCACACAGTAAGATCCAGTGTTGTTTTGGACCACTAAAGCCTCATTTTATACTTTAAAATAAATAAATAAATGTTTTAACCCATTAAAACCGGGAAAAATAGCAGATCTACAAGCTCATAGCGCGGCACCGAGTGCCGCGCTATGCTTGTAGATCTGTAGATCTTGTAGATCTGCTAGGTTTTGAAAAATTGTGAACATTTGGTGCAAATCTTTGAGTATATATATTTTTCAAAGCAAACATTTTAAACTCAAATATTTGCTTCTGGGGGGTCCCTGGAACAAAATGTTATGAGATGGGGGTCGGCGTCCAAATACATAACATTTTGGGGGTCCTTGACATGAAAATGTTTGAGCACCACTGATATAGAACCGTACGTTTTTTACCTACGGCCCAAGTAGCGACACCAGGTTGAAGGTGGTTAATTCTGAGAAAGTACAATGTTCAGTAATGCTATGCATAGTTAACTTGGTTTCTTGAGTGACCAGTGTGTCATTTCGTGACAAAATGCGTACACAATTTATGATTCGTTTTTTTATGAAGCCGAGTTACTTACATTACCCTTTCAATTAGCATATTTTAACTCTTTTCACTTTACCCTTTGACTCACTGATCAATAAAAGGTGCAGCTACATATCATGAATACCACAGTAATCATACTCTACACATTTTTATTGATTAAGACGTTAAAAATACCAAAATAAATAGTGATTTAATCAATTTGGATGACCTGTATTGAGGGTGAAGGAAACATTAACCACGTTTAACTCATTCACTGCCATTCACTAAATAGCCCAAAAAGCCCAGACTGGCAGGATTTTGCGATTTTCTTACCTTTTCAAGTCGTCACGGAATATTTATCTCCAGTATGATTGATCCCCTGATGGTTGCTAATCACGGAGGGTTTCACTGTGCTTCTGGGGGGAAAAAAATGTCATCGCGATTCCCGTTCGCTTGTTATACCCAGTTGAAAATAGCATGTTTCACTCAAAAATACATAGTAAAACACAGGAGCCTTTTTTTTAAAGAGACGTCAAAAGACGTCATTGGCGGTGTGGGCTTACAAAAAACAGCCGTCAAAAGACGTCATTCGCAGGGAATGAGTTAACCTGGTGTCCCTATTTTTGCCATGTCATTATAGGTGAAAGATTTCAACATTTAAAGTCTCTATGTAATGAATAAAATGTAATTTTGTCCAATCTATACAATATAAATTCTACAATTGGGGTGGTTGTATTTTGTCTCCCTGCTCATCTACTGAGAAATTTAGATCGTGTCAAAGGTCATGTCTCACCTAGAGACACAGGATCTGACACGAATTTTGACCTAATGGTCAAGATTCGTTTTATCCCCTGAGCAAGCAGACAGGCTCTATTAGCTCAATGGTAAAAGTGTCAGCACTTAAGCAGGGAACCAGGTTCTGCTTTAAAAAAGAAAAAAATGTCGTATTACAAAGTATCGTATCTAGCTTAAGTGGTTAAATATTTTGCTTGGCCTAGTCAGGGAACTCATCACACGTGCACATTATGCATTTGTGGTATTCGTGACCTTCGCACTTCACCTCTCTCTCATTTTTATAGTCACACTGCATATTATCATATTATCCAATAAAACTTCCTTAAAATTCATCCCCAAAAAAAAGGTGCACCAGTGGCTAAGAGAATTACTAATGCTAAGCATGTGTGGATTTATCTATTACATGAGACAATGTACTCTAAACTACTAACGGGCATTTTCACATGCACTAGGCTCGACGCAATATGGTTACACGCCGTCGTTTTGTCATATATCGTGTTCTATCTTCTGGCTTTGATAGAAATTGCTCTGAACTCTCGAAATTTCCTTCAGTTTCCTGCTTCGGAATTCATTTCAGCCCTCTGGTTGTATTGCATAAGAACAAGGCACCAGCCCCATTACTACCTAAATGAAAAGAGAAGGCAAGAAGACAGAAACTTCAAAATTAATTTACAGTAGAACACACCTTACAGGTAACTGACTCAAGTGTGATGTAATTACTCCAGAACCCATAAATGGTTGTAATTGAGGAAAAGGCCTACAGCGTACATGGATAATGAACGGGCGAGCTAATGGAAGCGGCGGAGAGCATCGGCCGTTCACAGATTGATGTCGGGAGAGAGAGAGAGAAATATCTTTGCCTTTCTTTGAGATGGGGCAATTCCCAGCAAACACCACCCATCGCCCGCCCGCGTGCTCCTGCTCGCTCCGTTGCCCTGTGCTTGCCCTCCCCCCTGAGCGCACGGCGGATATATTCAAATGAGCCGGCCATTAGCGCTAAGTGGTTTTTTAGCCCCCCAAATCCCACCATTTTCACAAATTAGCCAATTTTCAAAATGAGACGTTAAGTCGCCGGCCGGGGGTCAAAAGGTCAGCCGAGGTAAATATGGGGTTCAAACCGGCAGTTAGGAGGATTAATAGAGGCTCTTTTAAAAAGCTATTACGTGGGTGTGGGACC
>NC_139959.1:32839492-32849492 GCF_963454915.1 Gymnoscopelus microlampas | reverse complement strand
CACACACAAAGGCTTTAGGAATTGTTTGGTGGGGCTTTGGATTTAGAAACAGCTGTGAGTTCTCGCGTCACAAGAATGTGTACATGGGTGTGCAATGTATGTATGTGCCTTTGTGGAAGCATACATGTGTCTGAGAGAGCCTGCTCGCTTATATATATATATAATGTTCTCAATATCACATACAACACTCTTATGTTCTTTTCTGCCTGTCAAAAGTATCACTCAATATTGTACTCCTACACCGTCGGCAACACGGCACACACATCAGCCACTGCTCACTAACCGCAGAGGAGAGAAAACGTTGCCTTGAGATCAATAAAGCACCCATTTCACATGCTCATCAGTGGATGAACGACAACAGCTGCTACTCTCACTCTCTGTGTGTGTGAAGTTGTATAGCTGTTTAGAGCTTACACATGACAAGGGCAAAATGTCAACAGAAAAAAAATACGATGCTATATATATTAGCGACAGCTAACGTTACACAAAGGTGTTCCAGGATTGAAAGGTATAATAACGTTTAGGTGTTCCATAGGGAAACGATTTGAAGTACATTAAGGCTTGTTATGTAGATTGTTATGGAATTCTGGAATTGCGTTCAACACATTAATGACATTGGCCGGGTTTCCCAAAGAGCTCGTGCGTAGAGCATCGTCGCAGGTCCGACGACGGGTCTAACGTGTGACGTCACATGCTTCGCAGTACCATAGCAGGCACGTAGATTTCAGGTCATGCGTGGCCGTACGCAGCTTGCGCAAGCGTCTCCTACACAGCTGGGACTCGGCCAAACCTACGCTCTACCCTCATTAGTAGCAGGTGGTTGTGCCCCTGCGTGCCATCTAAACTGGCTGCGATTGTGGTAAAAGTACATTCGTGAGACAGAATGCGCGCAGCATACTCCCCGCCCACAGTAGGAGGGGAGTACTGTCCTACGAAGCATTTTGTAACGAGCGCCCTGGGCCGCGTGTAACACCCATCGTTCAATGAAATCTATGAAAAGACCGACACACACACACACACACACACACACACACACACACACACACACACACACACACACACACGTGTGTATGTGTATGTATATATATATATATATATATATATATATATATATATATATATATATTACGGCCGGGCCGGGCCGGTGCGTAAATGGGCGAGCGGCTGCAGTGCTTCGTCCTCTATGCATGAACCCGAAGTTTACAAATCGTACTCTCACGGATGATCCGATCATCTAATAAAAATATTAAGCACATGCCAAGTTAACTAAAGGTATATAAATGATGCTGAGCTAAATATGTTTCCTTGATTTCGAAGTTTTATAGTTAAACGTTATGATGAAAGTGCAGTTCCTCTCACAAAGTGACAGCTGTTGCGCTCGGCGAGCGCAACAGCGCATCTACAAGCTTGTGACACGTTGTGAGCTTGTAGATCTGCTATTTTCAAAAGATGTTTTAACCATTCATAAACATGGCGAGCTGTTGCGCTCGCCGAGCGCAACAGCTGTCACTTTGTGAGAGGAACTGCACTTTCATCATAACGTTTAACTATAAAACTTCGAAATTAAGGAAACATATTTAGCTCAGCATCATTTATATACCTTTAGTTAACTTGGCATGTGCTCAATATTTTTATTAGATGATCGGATTATCCGTGAGAGTACGATTTGTAAACTTCGGGTTCATGCATAGAGGACGAAGCACTGCAGCCGCTCGCCCTACCCAAAATAACAGATCTGCAAGCTATCAACACGGCATGTCGCAGTGTGTTTGTTGTATATATGTCTGTTTTTTGGGGGAGGCGTCGCCCGTTACGCGTTAAGCTGTCAATCATGCAGGGGGACGCCCCCTCTATCCTCTGAATTTTTTGGAACGGCGAACAATGGCCGCAGTGTTTATTTAAGATCATTGAAATGTCACCTTAAAAAAATGCATTTTAATACATTACAGAATGTACCTATAAAAATGTAAGTGTCCAATTCATATAAAGGTAAGTTAGATAAAGGTGCGACTTTATCTTAGTATTTTTGCAAAATCCTGTATATATAGATATATGTATGCAAAGGGTGTTTAAACTATAGTAGGATAGCACTACGTAGTTGACGTAGGCTTTACGTAGGCTACGTCCAGGATCTCTTCACGCACATGCTGTCTCACGAATGTAGTTTTAGCACAGACGAAACGGAACCTACGAAGATGGTGTCTACTGAAGCCAATTTAGATGAGACGTTGGGCACACACAGCTGCTACTAACGAAGATAGTGCGCAGCGGGGTTGCTACTGCGCAGATGCGTGGAGGCACCTACGCAGCTTCTAGGCTACGCAGGAGCTCAAATTCGTTTGGGAAACGCGGCCATTAAAGTTATATTCACATACATTCCAAAAGGGTGGCTTGTACAGTAGATGGAAAATGGGCTATTTGAGACATTCCTGCCCCATTATGAATCAAAATAGATGTGTTTTACTCCAATGTTTACAAACATTACCAATGTAAACAAATGTATTAAAGTCCCTTCGAGCTGTGTGTGTGTGTGTGTGTGTGTGTGTGTGTGTGTGTGTGTGTGTGTGTGTGTGTGTGTGTGTGTGTGTGTGTGTGTGTATACACACATATACATTTTTATCAAATATCAAGTGTATTCACCTTTTTCCCACATGCTGCACTTGTTTAATGTTAGAGGAGCCCTATAGATCATCTTTGACATATAAATGCATTTTGAGGGCAAAGGTCAAAATGTTCAGCTCCTCTTGAAGCGATGTATACATTAGTTTAAAAGTGATGTACTGTATTGATTATCCTGAACTCACTGTCCGGAGGGGCATCGTGCTTTGACTGGCAAGACGGTTGTCAAATCTAGGCTGTCTGCCATTTGGGATTTTATTTGCTTTTATAGCTTAAGGTTGAGGAAAAATCAACCTAATCCGCAGCATGACGGACAATTTCAACTTACATCCATATTATGCAGGTTGCTGAGAAAAAGAGGTGGGAAAAACGGGAAGCAAAATTGGTGGGTGGGGGGCTTTAACCGCTTAAATCGTAAATATGTCGTTGTCCGTGGTGCTCCAGGGGTCTGTACTTGGCCCCCCTCCTTTTTTTCTCACTCCACAGCAAATCTCTTCTGCGAGCATAGCTGATCTTACAAGCTCACAACACATTGTACATACAGCTATGTTTTGATGCAAAGCAGTAGCCTGGCATCTACATTAGGCCTATGGTAGGACAGATGTGCCGTTTGTGTTTTACCTGGGCAGATCAATGGGAGACATGCATGTCAGCAGCTCAATTCATCTGTCATGTTCTGTGGAAGGAAACTAATGAAAAAAAAGATTGCATTTTGTCCTTGCATCTTCTTCACACTTTTAGGTGTGAGTAGTGAACACGTGCCTCTACCCTCTACATAGACTCCGACCTCACCTCATCAAACAGCAGTGGTGGGAAAAAGTACAACACAATTGTACTTAAGGAAAAGTATCAATACTGCAATGTAGAAATACCCCATTACAAGTAAAAGTCTGGAATTCGAAATTTACTTGAGTATAAAAGTATTAGCATAAAACTGTACTTCAAGTACCAAAAGTAAAAGTACTCATTATGCAGAATGTCCCATTCCACAAGTTTTCAAATGTATAAAAAACAATGCGTCGCGATGCGACGCATTGTGAGCTTGTCGATCTGCTATTTTCAAATGGCCTTGATGTACTGTACATAGGGCTCAAGTGGTTAATGCATGTTTTGTAATAATAATCAAAACCTACAAAGTAACTAAAGTGTTCAAATAATTGAAGTGGAGTAAAAGTACAATATTTGCCTCTGAGATGTAGTGGAGTAGAAGTAAAAGTATTGGAATTTGGAAATACTCAAGTAAAGTACAAATACCTCAACATTGTACTTAAGTACAGTACTTGAGTAAATGTACTTGGTTACTTTCCACCACTGTCAAACAGACTATTTATAGTTATATATTACAGAGCACGCATCTGAAACGGACGTTCACCTGTTGCGTGCTAAAAACGTGCGAAAGGGCAACACCTGACAATGTCCCCGACCTGATTCCCCCGGTGAACATTTTCCATATTTCATCACGTGAAAGAGGCTCTGCTGTAAACGCCAACCTGTCTCCCTTATCCAATCACGACGCTCGGATCAATCTCCCTTTTGCCTATCTTGGAATCCTGTCGTGTGTCACATGACAGGAAGAGGGAAGTGAGGTCATTTTATATAGACCACAAACCTGCCGGATGAATCAGCAGTGTGAATCACTCGCAGATGCACTGCTGTACGGGGCCCCTGTGTGTGTGTGTGTGTGTGTGTGTGTGTGTGTGTGTGTGTGTGTGTGTGTGTGTGTGTGTGTGTGTGTGTGTGTGTGTGTGTGTGTGTGTGTGTGTGTGTGTGTGTGTGTCTGTGCGCGCGTGTTTTTGCCTGTTTCCCCCAATTATATTAACAAGGGAGCTGCATGCATGTGCCTGTCTGCTGTCAGCGAGTCTCTCTTGCCTGTCTCTCTCGTATCTACTGATCTGGTCATTTTCGCTCTGTTGCAGGATATCAGAGGTGATTTACGCTTCAGAGGAATTCTCGTCATGTTTATACTTCTCACAGCGTTGAGCCGTCACGCCCACACATTGCAAAACCACGGGACCTCTCTCTCCCCTACGCTCGCTCACGCGTTCAATCTCTTATAGGTCGGATTTAGAACTTGGTTGCGCGCCACGTCGGGCACCGTAAAAAAAAGAAAATCGCACCGCACCGTCGCACGTTGCGAGCTTGTAGATCGGCTGCTTTGTAGATGTGCGCCACACCGGCCGCGCAAATACGCATAAACATGCACTGCACCCACCCACACACACACACACACACAATTCTCCGCTGGCCTCTCTCACTGCCTCGCCAGTTCGTTCTACCGCTGTCACTCAGAAGGGCAGGCGTGCACAAACAAACTCATACATATGCAAACACAAGCTTACCGTGTCCCTTTCCTTGACTGACTATAGCTCACTCTCTAGTACGCGCATGCTCTCTCTCTCTCTCCCTCACACTCGCTCGCGTACACACACACACACACACAAACACACGTTGACTCAGCTCCAAGATTGTTTTTTTTTTCTCCCCCTTCCAGCGGCATGGGGTGTTTTAGCAGGTTACCTGTAGATCTCCTGACAAGCAGGTGGGGATTAGCAAACCTCTCCCTCTCTCTGCCTTTCAGCAATGTTAGCTCATGGCTGCTTAGCAAGAAGGCTTGCCTCACCCACCACCACCACCCCCACCCTCCCCTCCCTCCCTCTCCTCTCCCTTCCTTTAACATCATGCATACCAATGATATTATCTCCCAATAAATCAAATATGAAAGCGGATGGGTGGGTTTTGACGGTGGGTGGGTGCAAGCGTATGTGTGTGTGTGTGTGTGTGTGAGAGAGAGAGAGAGAGAGAGAGAGAGAGAGAGAGAGAGAGAGAGAGAGAGAGAGAGAGAGAGAGAGAGAGAGAGAGAGAGAGAGAGAGAGAGAGAGAGAGAGAGCGTGTGAACAAGAGACTGAATGTGGGTGCAGGTATGCTTTGTGAGTGCAGATTGTGTCTGTGCGCGCGTGTGTGGGTACATATATATTTGTGTCTCTGTGTGTGTCTCTGTGTGTGTGTGTGTGTGTGTGTGTGTGTGTGTGTGTGTGTGTGTGTGTGTGTGTGTGTGTGTGTGTGTGTGTGTGTGTGTGTGTGTGTGTGTGTGTGTGTGTGTGTGTGTGTGTGTGTGTGTGTGTGTGTGTGTGTGTGGGGCGAAGGCTGCAGTCAACCAGCTAAGGAGGGCTGTTGGCACATCAGCACTTAGTGAGACATTTACGAGGAAAAACCAGCAGCTACGATTCATCTTCAATGGCCTCTAGGATGAAATGGAAGCTTAAAGCTTGAATGTGTTGATGACAGTGTGGATTATGAGTGTGTGTGTGTCGTGTGTGTGTGTGTGTGTGTGTGTGTGTGTGTGTGTGTGTGTGTGTGTGTGTGTGTGTGTGTGTGTGTGTGTGTGTGTGTGTGCGTGTGTGTGTGTGTGTGTGTGTGTGTGTGTGTGTGCGTGTGCGTGTGTGCGTGTGTGTGTGTGTGAGAGAGAGAGAGAGGGGGAGGCAGAGAGACAGAGATTAGGAGCTAAAAAAGAGAGGTTTAGGTTGGATACTCAAGGGATACGGTAATTATACATGAACTTGAAGTTTTGCAAACTTGCAAGCTAACAAATGTGCTACCGTGCAGGGGAAAATGTCCTCTGGATCTCGAGACTTACTTACGCGGTGTCCTACATGATCAGCTGCACTGAGTATTTTAAAGCCCCCTGCAGACAATTTGACTTCCTGTTTTTCACCCCCTAATTTTCTCACCAAAACTTTGTAACGGTTGTGGTTTGGGAAATTGTACATCATCGTGCAGACTGAATCTGCTCTCGCCACGGCGATGGAAAGTGAAAGTAAAAGCAAGCAGAGCTTGAGCATCAGAGTAGAGTTTTACTCTCCTGGAGAGTACTGGAGTATTTCCAATAGGCTCTATGCACAGCAGCCATATTGTGAAGACATTCACAGGTGTTACCAATGATACTAATGAAGGCTCTGTTCCATTCTGGTCAAACAGAGTCAGGGTGCTGATATTAAGCATGTTGGCTCACTGGAAACACTGCTACACCATCAGGACTAAAATGTGGGTTCAGGGACCCTCATGGTTCCTTAAGGGGGTTCCAAATGGCCCCTTACGGTTGTGTAACTCTGAGAGTGTACAAATGTAACCAAATGGACCCGTAACTAAATGGAACAGAGCCTTCATTAGTATCATTGGTAACACCTGTTAAGGAAGTGAAAATATGGCTGCTGTGAATAGAGCCTAACGTCTATACTTTTACTTCTACTCCGCTACATCTCAGGCAAATATTGTACTTTTACTCCACTACAATTATTTGAAGACGTATTGCAGATATAAATTTGTACATTATAAAACCAGTTTAGCCCTATTTTATACCTACATGTAGGCTATTTGAATATGGCCTAGGAAATCCCAACGCGTCTACAAGCTCACAACGCGTCGCGATGCGACACGTTGTGAGCTTGTAGATCTTCTATTTTCAACCATTTTAGTACTTTTACTTTTGGAACTTGGGGGGCAGTGGCTCAGGGGTAGAGTGGCCGGTAGAGCGGCCGGACGAAAGCCGCGAGGTTTCCAGTTCGATCCCGAGCTACCTCAGAAGAGTTAAAGGAGGAGTTCACCCAAAAAAGTACTTATTTTATATCAATTACACACCCCATGAAGCCGTGATTTCTTGGATTTATTTTAGTTTTTTTGGCATTCCTAAGACATAAGAATAATTTGATGACCGTGTGTATTTCCGGTAGGAGACACAAATAATCTACGTTGTGTCTCCTACCGGATACATTAGCCGGTAGGAGACGGGAATCAAATTATTAGCTTAGGAATGCGACAAAAACAAAAAAGGCTTCATGGGATGCAGAGCATGTGAGCGGAGCGGAGCGGGTGAAAATGCCGCTCCGCGCTCCAGGGGGCTGAAATGCCGCTCGCTATTCGCTCATGTTAAACCCCCCCGCGCTCCGCTCCCCGTCGCTCCTCGCTCACGTTGATTTGCGCAAATCTCGCTCCACGCTCCGCTCAAACCGGGTCGCTCAACAGTAAAAAAAAGAAAAGAAAAATAAAGTAGAAATTCTAATGACATCTCGGTGCGCTGTGCACTGCGGATGTCTGTGTATCTCTGAGTCCGTGCGACCGGGCATGCTCAAACGTTCGGTGCGCGGCCCCCGCGAGGGCGGCCTGGAGCGGGAGGCGGTCCTCGCTCTGAGTAGCGCTCCAACCTTTTTATAACCAGCTCCGCGCTCACGTCAAAATCGCGTCGCTCCGCTCGCGCTCCGCTCCGCTCACATGCTCTGATGGGATGTGCAATTGATAGAAAATAAGTCATTTTTTGGGTGAACTCCTCCTTTAAGTCCAGAAGTGTCCTTGAGCAAGACAGTGCACTGAACCCCTAATTGCTCCCGATGAGCAAGGTTACCTTGCATGGTTTCCTCCACCATCGGTGTATGAATGTGTGTGAATGGGTGAATGTAATGCACAAAGCGCTTTGGATAAAAGCTTTATATAAATGCACCATTTACCCATATGCAATTTCTGAACCTGGCACTCAAAATGCACATAATGTCTAAAACATTTTGAATATACTCGAGGAGGGGGGGGGCTTTCAAGATTCTGTTGACAAGTCTGACAAGTAAATTGTAATTTTCTGTGAGTTCACAGCTTCCTCCTCTCAACCTGGATATTGGTGACAGTGCGTCTTAAACAATGAGCCAGAAAGCCAAAGTTGGTCACAGGCCCAGATTCCAAGTAATAATATTGTTTCATGTGCTTGAATGACAGGGGTGAGACTGCAAGCTCTGTTTGGGTGCCTAGTGATTGACAACTTATCTGCCACCACGTGAGTTGTGGTAAAACTCTACCATCTGTTACGCCACACAGGCTAAAACCAGTGTTGATTTTGTCCACTAAAACTATGACGAAAAATGTTCGTTGACTACCTTTTTTCACTGATAAAAACTAAATAAAAACAAAATAAAATCCAAGCTATGACGACTAAAGCTAAGACTAAATATATTGACAATTTTGTCAACAAATAAAAAATAGACTAAAATGTTAGCGAGGGACGAGTGGAGAAGAGATCCAGTAGAACTAAAAGACAAGTCATTTATGTTTAGTTACGCTCGGGTGTTGCGCTCTGAAAATAGCAGATCTACGAGCTCACAACGCGTCGCAGCGCGACGCGTTGTGAGCTTGTAGATCGGTTATTTTCAGCATGCAACCAAGTGTAAAATCAGCCATTACGACGCCATCAAGGCACCGACAAAATACATTTCAGTCGACTAAATCAACTGTAAATGTAGTCAACTATAATTGTATGATATTGAGTCAACTATAACTAGACTGACAGTAAAACATTTCAGATGACTAAAATGTGACTGAAACCAAATGGAATTTGATTCAAAAGACTAGGACTAAAACTGAATCAAAATTTGATGTCAAAATCAACACCAGCTAAAACAAATGCTTAAGAGTTATTTCCAAATCTAATTTAGCCCATGCAGGTCTGGTATGAACACCATGAAAGGAATTAGAATGTCTAATTGATGATAAGGGAGCAACGCTGCTCACTTGAAAGTAGCACCAGAGAGCCTTGAAATGTCCCAAGGTGATTTGTGCAATTCATTAGTCATTTATTTTTTTTCCAGCTAAACCGCGGAGTTGTATCAAATCTTAGAGGTACAGATATAGAAAGTAGCGGTGTAAAGTACATTTACTCAAGTACTGTACTTAAGTACAATTTTGAGGAATTGACTTTACTTATTACTCCTTTACTGGAGTATTTCCAATTTTCAGTACTTTTACTTCTACTCCACAACATCTCAAAAGGCAAATATTGTACTTTTACTCCACTGCAATTATTTGAAAACTTTAGTTACTAGTTACTTTGTAGATTTTGATTATTATTACAAAACATACATTAACCACTTCAGCCCTATATACATTTCAGCCGTTTGAAAATAGCAGATCTACATGCTCACAATGCGTTGCGATGCGACGCATTGTGAGCTTGTAGATTTGCTATTTTCAAAAGATTTATATACATTTTTTGAAAACTTGTGAAATGGGACTTTAAGTACATTAGTACATTTTGATACCAATACTTTTGTACTTTTACTCAAGCACATTTTGAATTCTGGACTTTTACTTAAAGGGTATTGCTACATTGATACTTACTCCAAAAAAAATGTGAGTACTTTTTCCACCACTGACAGAAAGTCAGAGAGAGACGGAATGTATATGTGAGCAGTGTTGCCAGATCTGCTTATCATAATGTCACCCCAAGATTTTATTTGAAAATTGCAGATCTACAAGCACAAAGCGGTGCGACGCGTTGTGAGCTTGTAGATCGGCTATTTTCAAATAGCTGATGCATATGTTTAAAGTGCTCACGTGGCCCATAGTC